>NC_134888.1:1151713-1206713 GCF_041734735.1 Babylonia areolata | reverse complement strand
AATTTATATCTACAGGTGGTGGTTGGTCATGGTTATAGAATGGTTTTCAGGTGTTGCTTCATAGAACTTTTGATGTGAGGGGGAGAGAAGTAATGTTTCACTCATTCTGGTTCAGGTCAAGATTGTTTTCT
Organism: Babylonia areolata; assembly: GCF_041734735.1. Taxonomy (NCBI): domain Eukaryota; kingdom Metazoa; phylum Mollusca; class Gastropoda; order Neogastropoda; family Buccinidae; genus Babylonia; species Babylonia areolata. Next base: position 1,206,582 of record NC_134888.1, on the reverse strand, counting down.
CCAGTTGGTAATGCTAAAGCTTGAAAGCTCGTCAGTCCTGATAAGTGTCCAGACTCCCAGGAAGCGTCAGAAGAATGCCAGAAGGAATGCAGAAGCCACAGGCACATCAGTCCTGATATGTGTCCAGACTCCCAGGAAGCATCAGAAGAATGCCAGAAGGAATGCAGAAGCCACAGGCACATCAGTCCTGATATGTGTCCAGACTCCCAGGAAGCGTCAGAAGAATGCCAGAAGGAATGCAGAAGCCACAGGCACATCAGTCCTGATATGTGTCCAGACTCCCAGGAAGCGTCAGAAGAATGCCAGAAGGAATGCAGAAGCCACAGGCACAGCAGCAAGGAAGACAGCACCACTGAAGTCTGAAAACTGGGGACTGTGGGATTGACTGCAAAAAGCAAATGGAGAGATGGGTGCAGCACCACTGAAGTCTGAAAACTGGGGACTGTGATTGACTGCAAAAAGCAAATGGAGAGATGGGTGCAGCACCACTGAAGTCTGAAAACTGGGGACTTTGTGATTGACTGCAAAAAGCAAATGGAGAGATGGGTGCAGCACCACTGAAGTCTGAAAACTGGGGACTGTGATTGACTGCAAAAAGCAAATGGAGAGATGGGTGCAGCACCACTGAAGTCTGAAAACTGGGGACTGTGGGATTGACTGCAAAAAGCAAATGGAGAGATGGGTGCAGCACCACTGAAGTCTGAAAACTGGGGACTGTGATTGACTGCAAAAAGCAAATGGAGAGATGGGTGCAGCACCACTGAAGTCTGAAAACTGGGGACTGTGATTGACTGCAAAAAGCAAATGGAGAGATGGGTGCAGCACCACTGAAGTCTGAAAACTGGGGACTGTGGGATTGACTGCAAAAAGCAAATGGAGAGATGGGTGCAGCACCAGCTTGAGCTGTGTTCACCTGAGAACACTGTGTGTGAGGTCAGGGGGAGCTCTTCATCAGACACTAAGTCTGCCTATTATTCAGCTTGAAACAAAGAATAATCTCTTGCAGATCTCAGAAAGGCTATTGATCCATCTGCTAGTGTCAGAGACCAGGAAATACCAGAAGTCAACAGGACAGAGAAGCAGGCCCTGTGTCCCAATCTGCATGATCTTCTCTGTCTCTGCTGAAGATAAGGTGCACTCCCTCCAGATGATTGATATATATACATGTATACTTGCATTGTTCTTCTTCTCCCTTAACTGTGTGAAGAGTCACTGGGACACTGCACAGAACAGGCCTGATGTGTGTTGATTCTCTCCATACGAACAGCGAAAGAGACAACATTAACAGCGTTATACTGAAGAGGTGAATGTTGACAAAGAATACCACAATTCTGATGACGGAAGCTAAAGGTTGGGTCATTCAGACACCCACTGGACATCCGAAGGGTCTGTGTAGAGGAGAAGAGAGGACTGGCCGTACTGAGTGAGTTAAAGCCTGGGTCTAAGCAGATGGTTTTCCTGTCAAATCTGTAGTGTTGTCAGTCCATCGTTTTGATCGGTCTTCCCCTCGGTCTCCCTCACGTAGCAGTTCCTTGGAGGGTTGTTTTAGCAAGGCCTTTGGGTCTTATGTGGCTCTACCAGCAGAGCTTTCTTCACTGATGTCAGCAGATCTTCATAAGGTTCAGTGTGCTGTTTGGTTTGACGCGCTTGATTATTGGTGATGTGATCTGTGTTTCTGATGTCTACTTAGTTCAGTATCTTGTGACAACACCTCACTTCCATGACTGAAATTCCTCTTTCCAGAATATTCTTCTTCATGCATGTATTCAGGAATCCAAAACAGAAACCTTATTCAAGAATAAAAGTGATCACAGTGATGGCAACGACTTTGGTATAGACAGATCTCACAAGCAGCCCGACGCCAGTTCACAGCTCACGATGTCTCAGATGGCTAGAAAGCCAACAGATGAACCCGAAAACTTGTAGTAAGAGACTACCTACACAGCCAACTTGAAATTGCGCTATGTAAAAGTCCATTCCAGACACCTGGATGTAAAAGAGACCTTCTCTCTGCTGACATTGACATGAATCAACAAGTGGGAAAGCATCAGTGAGGACAGTGCGTGCTGGAAGCAGAGACTGTGGAGGAGGGGGGATCAGCCAGCCAAGGGGAAGCAACACCACACAACTTGTCAAGAAAGAAGATAGCAGAGGCACGGTCTCTGGACAGGACGCCTTTATTTCAGGAAACCCCCTGGGGGCACATGAAAACGTTACATATTTCATGTACATGAATATCGTCTGGTATTGTACTCGTAACTGTTGACAATGGCTACACCATCTGTTTGATTAAGACGTACATTTTTGAGAAAGAAAAGAAAAAAAAGAAGAAAAAAGTAACAAACAGCATTACAAGAGATACAGCATTGTACAATGCACATGTTGCTGCTCAGCACATGTTTGTCAACTGTCTGATGCAAGGATGCAACGTAAAACACAAAACGCTGAACATGGGTTGTTAGCATCACAGTTGTTGTTGAAGCTCCATGGTGCGAACATCAGGAGATAGGCAGAGACCACTGTGATTATCATTTTTATTATTGATACATGTATTGTTCCAGTTGTTAGCTTTGAAAGGTTGCGGACAGTTTCTTTTAAGCATTCCAGTTTCCCTCCCTCAATGCCGAAGCCCACGCAGATCCAAACCTGGACTCTGTAGCTATGTGCGACTCCACACCAAACGAGACTTAAAAGTGTGAAGATGTCATTGTCAGACAGAATCGACGACCAAGAATGGACATTGTTCCAGTTGTTAGCATAAAAAAAAAATTCTATAGATTAAAAAAGTTAGAAAAGGGATGGAGTCAAAAGTACAGGAATAACTCTCTGCTCACCGTGGTAGAAAAGGTGCAACCTCTTCCCCATGTTCCTCCTCCTGGATCCATCAATTCATGTCCTACACACATGGTACACATTAGTTGACATTTCCCAAGTGGAAAAGTTGTCTCTTCTTTTCCCTTTTTCTGCCTCCTTGATCCATAAATTCATGTCCCGCACATACGGTACACATGATTTGACATTTCCCAAATAGCAGCTTGCATAGATCTATGTATGCTGCTGGTGCTCGCCCCTGTACATTTTGCTGTAGGGTCTGCCCTTCCTCATCCCACACACTCATTTTCCTTTTTGAGACTTGAATAAAGTTACTGCTGGGGGTCTGTTTACACCTGATTTTGGGGAGGGGTGCAAGGATTGTTGGGAGGGGGGGAGTTTGTTTTTGTGACTGAAAGATGAACACTTCAGACAATCCCAGCTTTAATTTGTTAAACCGTTTGTGTTTGTCAGGTTAAAAGTATAGAATAACAAATTTAATAGGAGATATAGATGTATTTCACTTGTTTGTTTTTCTGCTTATAAACTATAAATTTGTGTTGGTTTAGCATTGATTACCTGCTTGAAAAAGCCAAGCTTGCAGAAATTTCTTTACTGACAGTGCTCTAACAATCCATGTGTATCCTGCATATTGAATAACAGAATGTGTGTGTGTGTGTGTGTGTGTGCGCGCGTGCACGCACACACTCAGGCATGTGTTTGTGCATGTTTGCAAACGTGTGTTTTGAAGATTGATCATTGATAATTGGTATAAAATTCTTTAACTAGTACGCACGTGAAGACCTGCATGATTCCATTCAGACTGGCTGAAAAAGTCCGGTTGAAATGGTAGTCAGTCACACCAGGGCTGAGCTGAACAAGCCAGGTATGTGCACAGCAGGGAGAGAGCTAGGCCCTGAGGAACCGGGGGGGAATGCGCTGATGTCTTTTGCAGGAGGGGGGGGGGATGAGGAGGAGCCGAGCCTCCGGTAGACGGACTTGGGTCGTTTGTTGGTACCTGGGACAGGTGCAGGAAGCAGCTATATCCCTTCCCCGCCCTCCCTCCTCCCCTTTTTCTCCCTCCCTCCCTCCCTCCGTGTAGGCTTGAAGAGCTGTCAGCACCTGACGGATTGATTGGGTGAGGGGGTAGTTTGCGTCACGCCCTGCTGAAAACGTCAAGACTTTGTCTGTGCACCACAGATGTTTTACAGACTTTGTGATCTCTGTTTCAGTTTCACTCACTTATTTTCTTCTACAGGGGGGTTTTTTTTTGGGGGGGGGGTTGTTTGTTTTGGGGGGTTTTAGGGTTTTTTTTGTTTGTTTGTTTTTGTTGTTGGTTGTTGTTTTTGTGTGTGTGTGTGCCCATGTGCATTTAAAGAAATCAAATTACTAGTAAAATAGTTGGTACATGTATGATTTATTTTAATTATATGTGATTGTTGATGAATACAGAAATACTTTTTTGAGACAGACAGGTGGAGATAGAGAGATTTTTCCTGTGCACAAATAAAGCTACTCCTTTAAATGGGTTTGTTTGTCTGGGCGCCGTCAGTATACATTACATCCATGTGGAGTGGGTTTTTTACTGGAAGGATCTGCAATATAATTATGTAGACAGATATCACTTTGAGTGATATTAGACGTATCTCAGTTGGTGTGCGTGGGGTGGTAAATCACAGTCAGGGGCAATCATTGCCAGGGTATTTATATATATATATATATATATATATATATATATATCTTTCTGTCCATCCTGCCTGATGAACTATGCAAAACCTGGGTACCATTGGTGGCAGCAGCCACCACCACCCCACCAACACCCACTGCAGACCAGAGCGGAGCATGCATGCAGTCAATCAATCAATCATTTCACTGCACTGGAGCGCTACCTGCCTGCCCTCTCCCTTCCTTCCTCCCTTCCTCCTCCCTTCCTCCTCCTCCTCATGTTGCTGCGTGGCAGTGCAGTGCAGTGCAGTGCATTGCGGTGCCCTGCTCTTTGCCATAGCGTTTATTGATTGTTCTGTGCACTCGTTGCTCTTTCGTCTTTTACAACTTGGCGGTCCTGTGAATAAATAAGCGAGTTTAAATGAGTCAGCTAGTCAGTCTGGAAACGAAACGAGGAAATGAATTTTTGTACGTAATTTATGGTGAGATGATAGGTGAATAACAGAAGGAACAGTGTTGTAGTTTTATTGGTAGTGAACATTGCACAGTTTGCAGTAGCTGCGCTGGTGGGCGTAACTGATAGAATAGTTCTGTGTGTTGAGGATCATGATGTAATATAATACATACTCAAACACACATAGTATACAAACACACACGTGCACGTACACACATGCTTGTACGCACACATACACTTACACACACACATTCACGCACGCACACATACAGCCAGAGAGGTAGGGGGATGGAAGGTAACAGAAACATGGAGGAGGGAGAGAGCAATGTGATTTCGGAATTCGTTGTTGATTGGGCTTGGAATCTAGCCGTCACACACACACGCACACACGCGTGTGCGCACACACACACACACACACACACACCACACACACACACACACACACACACACACACACACACACACACACACAGAGGGAGAGAGATCAGATAGATAGAACAGATATTTTATGCGCGATCTTAATGCTTGAAATTCACACTGCCTCTTCTGACCTGATTCCTCTGTCTGTCTGTCTGTCTGTCTGTCTCTTTCTCTTTCAAGCAAAAGACTTTATGATTTAATGGCTGAACAGCAAATGCAGTTAGAAAGCCAGACTGTTATAGACACTGTAAAATGTTTCAAACTTGACCTGGATAGAAGTACTGTTCAGTTTGCTGCTAATAGCGATGGACCGCCATCTGTCTGACATGAAAAATGACTCCACACTGAAAAAAGGTCTACGTTGACGTGGTCTTTGGGGTCATTGTGTTTTCCTCACACATTGTTTAGGTTGGAGTGTTCTGGTCTTTTTTTCCTTTTGGCTGCCCCTATTCTCTGTGCTGTTTCTGAGTGATTTCACTCCATCGGTGGATCTTTGTATAACGATTCCCTTTTGTATGTGTGTGTGAGAGAGAGAGAGAGAGAGAGAGAGAGAGAAATTGTGTGTCAGTGTGTGTGTGTCACTGTGTCAGTGTGTGTGTGTGTTCAAGAGAGAATGCAAGTGATGGTTGAATTGTTGTTGTGTTATGATGTCTGCCTAGAGTTTCAGTAAAATGATTTATTTTATTGTTTCGTTCATCATACATGGTCAGTGAGTTTTTTATGTGAAGCGCTTTGAGCTCTCTTCATCATACATGGTCAGTGAGTTTTTTATGTGAAGCGCTTTGAGCTCTCTTCATTCATCATACATGGTCAGTGAGTTTTTTATGTGAAGCGCTTTGAGCTCTCTTCATTCATCATACATGGTCAGTGAGTTTTTTATGTGAAGCGCTTTGAGCTCTCTTCATTCATCATACATGGTCAGTGAGTTTTTTATGTGAAGCGCTTTGACTCGTGTTTGAGCTGTCTTTGAGAAAAAAACACAGAGTAATTGTATATTATTATTATTGTTATTATTATTGTTGTTGTTCTTCTTCTTTTTAGTGATTGGAGAGTTGCGTACTTGCCCATTCTTTTTTCTGCCACTATCATGTTGTTTCATCCTTCATCTGTTAAACAACAAGTTTTCATCAACCCTATCGTGTTCTTCCACCCTTGATAGCCTGTTCCACAGTGAGTTGAATGTGTACATTTGTGTGTGTGAATCAGAATTAGAATCAGTTTTGATGTCAGTTAAACCTTAACAAGGTTTATAAGGGACGCATGCAGAATTAGATGTACCACACACAAAAAGCAAAACAAGATAGTGGTGGTGGTGGTGGTGGTGTGTCCATCGAGATCGATGATGACCATCGTTGTCATCCAGCTGGGGGAGGGTGGTGGTGGGGTGGGGGGGAGGATGCTCATGACAGAGTGAAGGTCCTCGTAGAACTTCGCCTTCACTTCATCCGGGTTGGTCATGGTTGGGGCAAAACAAGATAGTAATAAATAAACATAGAACAAGGGATTGAATCACCTGTATATACATCATATGCTGTGATAAGGCGTTTTTGACTGTAGTTATCAACAAAATTTCCAAACGGTGCCACAAGCTTGTCTTCCAGTAGCAGCTGACTGGGGTTAATAATACTTGGAAGGTGTTTTTGAATTTTGTATATATGTATATAATCCTATTCTAATCACTTTGTGTAAATCACAGTCATCTAAGAAACGATATTCATCGTCTATACTTTGACAGTGTAAACATTGTAAACGCGTGTGTGTGCATGTGTACGTGCATGCATTTGTGTGTATGTGTTTGTATTTGTATTCCTTTTTATCACAACAGATTTCTCTGTGTGAAATTCGGGCTGCTCTCCCCAGGGAGAGCGCATCGCTACACTACAGCACCACCCATTTTTTTGTATTTTTTCCTGCGTGCAGTTTTATTTGTTTTTTCCTGTCGAAGTGTATTTTTCTACAGAATTTTGCCAGGAACAACTCTTTTGTTGCTGTGGGTTCTTTTACGTGCGCTAATATCGTCTCATCCGAATGACTAGCATCCAGACCACCACTCAAGGTCTAGTGGAGGGGGAGAAAATATCGGCAGATGAGCCGTGATTCGAACCAGCGCCCTCAGATTCTCTCGCTTCCTAGGCGGACACATTACCTCTAGGCCATCACTCCACATGTGTGTGTGTGCATACATACATGTGTGTGTGTGTGTGTGCAGGAAGGGTAGGGATGGCCACAATGGCGGAGGGGGAGGAGACGGTGGTGATCGCCAAGTACGACTACACGGCGGAGAATGGCCAGGAGCTGTCCATCAAGAAGTCGGAGCGCCTGGTCCTGCTGGACAACAGCAAGGAGTGGTGGCGCGTCAAGAACGCCGACAACAAACAGGTCGGTTTGTCTGTCTGTCGGTCTGTCTGTCACTAGTGTCAGTCTCAGCATCTTTCGGTCTGTCGGTCTGTCTGTTGGTCAGTCTGTCTGTCGGTCAGTTGGTGTGTCAGTCGGTCTGTCTGTCTGTTGGTCAGTCTGTCTTTCGGTCAGTTGGTGTGTCAATCTGTCTGTCGGTCGGTCTGTTGGTCCGTCTGTTTGTCTCAGTATCTGTCTGTCTGTCAGTCTTTTGGTTGGTCAGTCTTTTAGTCAGTCTGTCTGTTGGTCAGTCAGTCGGTCGGTCAGTCTGTCTGTCAGTTAATCAGTCTGTTTATCTCAGTGTCTGTTAGTCTGTTGGTCGGTCATTCTGTCAACTCAGTCTGTCTGTTGGTCAGTCTGTCGGCCGGTCAGTATGTCTGTATGTCTGTCTGTCTTTTTAACAGTTTGTTTTATTGTACTTTTGTAGAGGTCGGTTGGTCCATATGTCCGTCAGTCAGTCTGTTGGTTAGTCGGTAAGTTGGTCTTTCAGTCAGTCCATCTGTCCCGTGTCCATTGGTCAGTCTGTAATGTCAAGTCTCAGTGTCTGTCTTTTCAACACTTTGTTTAATTCTACTTTTGTTAAGGTCAGTCTCATTGTCTGCCTTTTCAACACTTTGTTTAATTGTACTTTTGTTAAGGTCAGTCTCAGTGTCTGTCTTTTCAACACTTTGTTTCATTGTACTTTTGTTAAGGTCAGTCTCAGTGTCTGTCTTTTCAACACTTTGTTTCATTGTACTTTTGTTAAGGTCAGTCTCAGTGTCTGTCTGTTCAACACTTTGTTTCATTGTACTTTTGTTAAGGTCAGTCTCAGTGTCTGTCTGTTCAACACTTTGTTTCATTGTACTTTTGTTAAGGTCAGTCTCAGTGTCTGTCTTTTCAACACTTTGTTTCATTGTACTTTTGTTAAGGTCAGTCTCAGTGTCTGTTCAACACTTTGTTTCATTGTACTTTTGTTAAGGTCAGTCTCAGTGTCTGTCTTTTCAACACTTTGTTTCATTGTACTTTTGTTAAGGTCAGTCTCATTGTCTGTCTTTTCAACACTTTGTTTCATTGTACTTTTGTTAAGGTCAGTCTCAGTGTCTGTCTTTTCAACACTTTGTTTCATTGTACTTTTGTTAAGGTCAGTCTCAGTGTCTGTCTTTTCAACACTTTGTTTCATTGTACTTTTGTTAAGGTCAGTCTCAGTGTCTGTCTTTTCAACACTTTGTTTCATTGTACTTTTGTTAAGGTCAGTCTCAGTGTCTGTCTTTTCAACACTTTGTTTCATTGTACTTTTGTTAAGGTCAGTCTCAGTGTCTGTTCAACACTTTGTTTCATTGTACTTTTGTTAAGGTCAGTCTCAGTGTCTGTCTTTTCAACACTTTGTTTCATTGTACTTTTGTTAAGGTCAGTCTCATTGTCTGTCTTTTCAACACTTTGTTTCATTGTACTTTTGTTAAGGTCAGTCTCAGTGTCTGTCTTTTCAACACTTTGTTTCATTGTACTTTTGTTAAGGTCAGTCTCAGTGTCTGTCTTTTCTCCCTTTCTTTAAGTTTACTTTGTTTAATTAACAGTTGCTGTTGTGTTTTTTTATTTGTAGACTGTATGTTTGTGGCAATTTGTCCATCATAATAAAATAATAATAATAATAATGGTACTTATATAGCGCTGAATCTTGTGCAGAGACAAATCTAAGCGCTTTCGCACCAGTCATTCTCACGCACGCATAACTCTAAAACTGGAGAAACTAAAGACAAGGAAGAGGCAGGGAAGGGAGGCTATTTTGGGAAGAGGTGGGATTTAAGGCCAGGCTTGAAAAAGCTGAGTGTGGAGACTTGACAAAGCGAAAGAGGAAGTTCATTCCAATTGCAAGGTCCAGAGACAGAGAAAGAACGGCGGCCAACAGTCAAGAGTTTGAATCTGGGTATGCGTAAGTGGAGTGTATCCGAAGCTGATCGTAGTGAGCGAGATGGAGTGTAGAGGTGAAGGCAGCCACAGAGATAGGAAGGGGCTGATTTGTGATTACATTTGTAGCATAGAGTGCTGATCTTGTACTTTATTTGGTGTGAGACAGGGAGCCAGTGGAGATGTTGCAAAAGAGGAGTGATGTGCTCAGATCTTTTCTTTCTGAGGACGAGTCGGGCAGCAGAATTTTGTATGCGCTGAAGGGACTGAATGGATGAAGCAGGCAAACCAGACAATAGAGAGTTACAGTAGTCAAGGCGAGAGAGAATAAGAGAAACGACAAGTCTAGATGTTGCGTCAATGGACAGATATTTCCGGATGGAACTGATGCGCCGCAGTTGACAGTAGCAGGACTGACATGTCTGATTGATAAATGTTTGCATGGACAGTGTGTTGTCAAGGACAACGCCGAGGTTCCTGACTGAACTGGACAGAGGGATGGCTGTACTGCCAAGTTTGATTGTATTATTTGTAATGGAAGAGAGTTTTTGTTTAGTTCCTATGATTATTGCTTCAGTTTTGTCTGCGTTCAGTTGTAACTTATTTAGAGTCATCCAATTTTGAATATCCAGGAAGCAGTTAGATGTTTCTCACAAGAGCGACAACAGTTTTTCAGGTGTATCCCTCTTCTGGAGTTGAGTGTCATCAGCATAAGAATGATGACTGACATTATGGCGGTTGATAATTTCAGCGAGAGGAGCAGTGTACAGTGTGAAGAGCACTGGGCCTAAAACAGATCCCTGTGGGACTCCATGTTCAGTTTTAACGGGTTCAGACTGGAAATTATCAACAATGACAGACTAAATGACAAGTTGTGCCTGAATGTTTTTCACATGTGTCTGTGGGGAGGGTGGGAAAGGGGTAGGTGCATGGGTGTGTGTATGTATGTGTTCGTTGTTTAGTTATTTAATATTGTTTGTTTTGTTGTTGTTCGTTTTGTTGTTTATTTCGCTTTGTTTTTGTGTTTAGTCTCAAGGCCTGACTAAGCGCGTTGGGTTACGCTGCTGGTCAGGCATCTGCTTGGCAGATGTGGTGTAGCGTGTATGGATTTGTCCGAATGCTGTGACGCTTCCTTGAGATACTGATACTGATACTTTGTGTATGTTTGTGTGTACACGTGCATGTGTGTTTTCCGCCAGTGAAGAAAGGCATGTGAAGAACACTTATGTGTGCATGTGCATATTTACTGCCAGTGAAGAAAAACGGGTGTGGAGCGCTTTGAAAAAAAAAGGGGGAGAAAATTAAAAGAATGAAACTGTTTGCTCCGTGATCCTGCATGCAACTGAGGCCACATAAAAAAAAAAGTCAGAAAAAAAGAAGTCAGAGCACCTGGTAGTGTTGGACAACAGCAAGGAATGGCGGTGCGTCAAGTACGCCGACAACAAATATGTCAGTCACCGAGATTGCAAAGGTGTAGGGGTGAAGGTCGTGTTGTTGTTGATGTTGTTGCAAGAAAGCGGTGAGGAAAGTGTTGTTTTTCAGTTCTTTGAGTGACTAGCATTTGTACAACTTACAAGGCTTCAACCAGAGAGCATATATGGAACAGATGTCTGGAGAAAGTAAAAGGCAGTTGACTTGTGGCACGGATTCAGAGCGACTGAATCCATGCTTCTTCATCTTCTTCGTTCATGGGCTGCAACTCCCACATTCACTCGTATGTACACGAGTGGGCTTTTTCGTGTGTGACTGTTTTTACCCCACCATGTAGGCAGCCACACTCCGTTTTCAGGGGTGTGCATGCTGGGTTTGTTCTTGTTTCCATAACCCACTAAACACTGATGTGGATTACCGGATCTTCAGCATGCATATACATACACACGAAGGGGGTTTGGGCACAAGCAGGCCTGCACATGATATGTTGACCCGGGAGATCGGAAAAATCTCCACCCTTCACCCACCAGGCTCCGTTACCGACATTCGAACCTGGGACCCTCAGCTTGAAACTCCAACCCTTTAACCACTTGGCTATTGCTCCATTGATTAAGAGCGACTGAAGCCAGGGTGGTTGAGAGAGACTGATGGGAGAGCACACATAATGTTGATGATTAGTGCATTGCACGTGACGATCGGCCATTGAAATTGTTCAGCTCCAGAGTTAGAGTTAGTGTTTCATGATTGGTCAAACTTATCAAAGTCACTGTACGAGAAAATGATGTCAAAATGTAAACGTGTCTCTCAAGCTTTATTGCTTGGATATTATATGGCTGTGACGTTGTGGGTCATTGGGTGATTAACGAATGCTGAAATGTTGTTTTTTCCAAATCTAAGTTCTTGTTTCATTCAGTTTTTCATGACCGGTCCGTCAAGACATAGGCATTCATCTGTTTTGTTTTCCTTTTGTTTGTTTGTGTGTGTGTGTGTGTGTGTTTGTGTATGTGGTGTGTTTGTGTGTGTGGTTTTTGGGGGTGGATCTTTCCGGTGAGTGAGAGATGTTACTGTAGACATGTGCATTTCACTTATTGGTTACCTCAGAACCTGTGCAATATTCAGTGGGAATGCATTACCTTTAATGTTTTTCTTATCCCAATTTCACTGACCCAACTTATTGGTTACCTCAGAACCTGTGCAATATTCAGTGGGAATGCATTACCTTTAATGTTTTTCTTATCCCCATTTCACTGACCCAACTTATTGGTTACCTCAGAACCTGTGCAATATTCAGTGGGAATGCATTACCTTTAATGTTTTTCTTATCCCCATTTCATTGACCCAACTTATTGGTTACCTCAGAACCTGTGCAGTATTCAGTGGGAATGCATTACGTTTAATGTTTTTCTTTTCCCCATTTCATTGACCCAATATTTGGGTTGTTGGGTTGTTGTTTTTTTATTATTCAAACAGTATCCGATACATTTCAAATTCAATGTATTTACTTTTTTGGTTATTTTGTTTCATTTTTTAATTTTATGATAATGTTGTATTTGTATTTCTGTTTAATCCAACAGATTTCTCTGTGTGAAATTCAGGCTGCTGTCCCCAGGGAGAGCTCGTCGCTATACTACAGCGCCACCTCTTTTTCTTTTCTTTTTTGTATTTTTTCCTGCGTGTATTTTTATTTGTTTTTCCTACCAAAGTGGATTTTTCTACATAATTTTGCCAGGAACAACCCTTTTGTTGCTGTGGGTTCTTTTACATGCGCTAAATGCATGCTACTTATGGGACCTCGGTTTATCGTCTCATCCGAATGACTAGCGTCCAGACCACCACTCAAGGTCGAGTGGAGGGGGAGAAAATATCGGCGGCTGAGCCGTGATTCGAACCAGTGCACTCAGATTCTCTCGCTTCCTACACAAACGTAGGGAGGGTTTTTAAGGCCTGACCTGGTGTTGGATTTATTGGAAGGTCAGGCATCTTCTCCTTTGGCTTTTTTCCTTAATGCAAGCAGATGTGGGTAGCACAGATGGATCAGTGTGCATGCTTTGACACCTTGAAACTGAAACCGGGTCATGTCTAAATAGTGGTTCATCACACGCACACCTCTTTCTGATTCATATTCATAGTTCTAGTTGTGGTGTGTGTGTGTGTGTGTTTACTGAGCTTAAAACGTGACAATTGGTTATAATGAATGTGCAATATGTAGGAAGAATAATGTGCAATATGCAGGATGAATGTACAATGAATATGTCTAATGTGCAATATGTAGGAAGAATAATGTGCAATATGCAGGATGAATGTACAATGAATATGTCTAATGCTAACGTCCATATTCTAAATATATTTCTGTTTAATAATTACGATGTAATAATTAATTGCAATGTTTTTAAAAGCGAATATGTGAAATGCTTTTATTTGAGAACATATGTTTATTACTCTTGTTTAATCAAGTTATCCGCGTGTGTGTGTGGGGGGGGGGGGGGTGCGGTGCGGGTGTTTGCTGATTATCTGGTTGTGGTTTTCCACAATTCATCTTTATTCTTATCTTATCTGTCTATTATAATCAGTGTGCAGTATAGTAGGCTATGTTTATAATTATATTCAAATAATGTTTCTTAATTCTTTCTGTTTTCACATTAAGAATACTAGTTATTACCTGCAGTGTGTGGATGTATGTATGAAACGATGTATGTGATTTTTTTTTTTTTACATTTGTATCTTCGTAATATTTGTAGGGGCTGTTGTTGGCTTTTACAGTTATGGTCCCCATGTTGTTTACTTGTCTATGTTGTGATAATGCACCTGACCAAATTTCTCCAGTTGGAGATAATAAAGTTATTCTTATCTTATCTTAGTAATTGCTGTGTTCCTCAGCTGAACAGCTATCCCATGACCAAGACAACATATCCGGATAGACATCCTTTACAAAACAATTCTTTTTTTTTCCCCACATTATTGTTCATCCGTTGACAGTAAAATATGACTTTCAAGACTGTACAAGAAGCTGCCCTATGTATTGTTGTTGCTGCTTCTGTGAGCAGCCTGTTAAAATCTGCCTAACAAAAGGCCTGTAATCAAAACAGATTGAAATAAGAAAAGGGGATTATACTTCAGTGATTTGATACTGTGTGTGTGTGTGAAAAATGTTGTATACTGTATTACAGAGAGAGGGGGGGTGAGAGAGAGAGGATATATATATATATCATTGTGAATCTTTTGGATTCAGTGCTTATCATCAGTGAGTTTTGAAAGCCTTGCCTCTCTTGTTTCCCACTTCTTCTTCTTCTGCGTTCACTCGTATGCACACGAGTGGGCTTTTACGTGTATGACCGTTTTTACCCCGCCATGTAGGCAGCCATACTCCGTTTTCGGGGGTGTGCATGCTGGGTATGTTCTTGTTTCCATAATCCACCGAACGCTGACATGGATTACAGGATCTTTAACGTGCGTATTTGATCTTCTGCTTGCATATACACACGAAGGGGGTTCAGGCACTAGCAGGTCTGCACATATGTTGACCTGGGAGATCGGAAAAATCTCCACCCTTTACCCACCAGGCGCCGTCACCGTGATTCGAACCCGGGACCCTCAGATTGACAGTCCAATGCTTTAACCACTCGGCTATTGCGCCCGTCTCTTGTTTCCCACAATTTGATATTGTTGATGATAGATAAAGTCTTTTCTATACATCAATGATTTAATTCTGTAGATGTCAAGATAATTATGTTTTGATATTGTAGATGATGCCGTATTTCATTAAGTAGTTTTTTGTGTGTGTGGTGGCAGGGCTACGTGCCGTCCAACTACGTCAAAATGGCCAAGCCCCAGAAATCGCTCTTCTCCTCCTTGCTGAAGAAGGGCACCAAGAAGAAGAGCGACCCCAAGCAGCAGCAACAACAGCAACAACAACAACAACAGCAACAACAACAGACCTCCCCATCCTCCACCTGCCCGTCCCCCTCCCAGAACGGCAACAACACGCGCCGTCGCAGCGACCCCCCCGACGCACCGGTCACCACCAACCAGCTGGCCCAGTTCCTCCCGGCCTCCGTCAAGTTCAACTACACGGCCCAGCGCCCCGATGAGCTGTCGCTGGTGAAGGGGGAGAGGATCATGGTGATGGAGAAGTCCAGCGATGGCTGGTGGAAGGGGCAGAAGGACGACACCACGGCCGGCTGGTTCCCGTCCAACTATGTAGAAGTCGACACGAGCGGGGACCCGGACAACGTCCTCTACAGCACGGCCGCCGGAGCCGACAGCGGCGTGGGCTCGCAGCCGGACATCCCGGAGCACGTGCTTGCGCTCTACGCCTTCGCGGGCTCCAACACGGGGGAGCTGCCCTTCGAGAAGGGGGAGAAGCTGGAGATCGTGCGGGCCTCGGACGACGACCCCGACTGGTGGCAGGCGCGCAACAGCCGGGGGGAGTCCGGGCTGATCCCCCGCAACTACGTCACGCCCATGGCCGGGGACCAGGAGAGCGACCGCACCACCAGCACCTCCTCCTCCACCCCGCACTCCCAGTCCATCTCCTCCATCTCCAACACCTCCCTGCCGGGCGTGGTGGGCCGGCGGCAGTTCCACGTGTCGGGCCCCCTGGCGGAGAGAGACTGGTACTACGGGAAGATCACCCGGCAGCAGTGTGAGGAGATTCTGACCCGGCATGCCGACAACGGCGACTTCCTCATCCGCGACAGCGAGTCCACGGTGAGTTTGGGGGGGTTGGGTTGGGAGGGGAGTGGGGGGTGGGGTCAGGAGGGTGAGGGGGGTGGGAAGGGTATGGGTTGTGTTGATGAGGATGTGTTTTTGTCATAGTGTGAGGATCAGTGAGGGTTTTTTGTGTGTTTTTTGTCATTGTTGTTTTTTTGTTGTTGGTTTTTGCATTGATGTTACAATCTGTTGTCGTATACAAATCAAAACACTGAAAAAAAAACAAAAAAACAAGTGTATTGTTGGCAGATTGTAATTAGTATTACTATTAGTAATACAAGTATTGTGTGAGCACCGTTGGATTTTCGTTTTTGACAAAATGACTGAAAAACTTAACAACGCTACTGCAACAAATTTTGTGTCAAACTTGGCGATTTCCAAGTGGAAACAATCAGCAAGATTCAAAAGGCCTTCGGGGACGAAGCAATAGCCACCACACAGATAAAGGAGTGGTACAACTGCTTCAAAGATGGCCGCACATCAGTGGAGAGTGAAGCATGTTCTGGTAAGGCCCTCAACATCCCGAAATGAGATCATCATTGACCAGCTGAGGACCCTGGTGATGCATACCTGTGCTTCGTCAGGCTCCCTACTCTCTCGACATGGCTCCGTGTGACTTCTGGCTGTTCCCACAGCTGAAAATGCCCCTGAAAGGGACCAGATTTCAGTCCAGAGAAGACATCATGCAGAATGCGACGGACCAGCTGCACGCTATCCCAAAAGAGGCGTTCCAGTGCTGCTTCCGACAGTGGCAGAGCCGTTGGGAGAAGTGTGTGGCAGCCCAAGGGGACTACTTTGAAGGAGATTAGTGCAAGTTTGTTGTATCTGGATATGAGTTGTTTTTATGAACAAAGGTCGGATACTTTTTGAGCACACCTTGTATAATATGGAGCATACATCTAATCCTGGTTGTTCCTACAAACACTTGACAAGGGGTGGCTTTTCTTTATGATTTAGAGCATACTTGTATTCTTGCTGTAAATGAAGCATACTTTTCTTTTTTTTGTTACAGACAATGCATAGGTTCTGTCGCCGTTTAAACGGATGTGTGTGTGTGATGTGTGTGTGCAGGTGGGTCACTATATGTGATGTGTGTGTGTGTGATGTGTGTGTGCAGGTGGGTCACTTTATGTGATGTGTGTGTGTGATGTGTGTGTGCAGGTGGGTCACTATATGTGATGTGTGTGTGTGATGTGTGTGTGCAGGTGGGTCACTATATGTGATGTGTGTGTGCAGGTGGGTCACCATATGTGATGTGTGTGTGTGATGTGTGTGTGCAGGTGGGTCACTATATGTGATGTGTGTGTGTGATGTGTGTGTGCAGGTGGTTCACTATATGTGATGTGTGTGTGTGATGTGTGTGTGTGTGATGTGTGTGTGTGATGTGTGTGTGTGTGTGCAGGTGGGTCACTATATGTGATGTGTGTGTGATGTGTGTGTGCAGGTGGTTCACTATATGTGATGTGTGTGTGTGTGATGTGTGTGTGCAGGTTGGTCACTATACAGTGGTGTTAAAAGCAGTGAACCGAAACAAACATTTCCGCGTGAAGGTGACGGACAATGTGTACGAGATTGGCCAGCAGAAGTTCAACAACCTGGACGAGCTGGTGGAGCACTACAAGAAGCACCCCATCTTCAAGCAGGACACAGAGAAACTCTACTTGATAAAGCCCTTCAGCTTCCCCTCCCCCTCCTCCTCAGACAACTTTTGACGTCCCCAGGCGTCTGTCAGGCAGCAGCAGCCATCGCAGCGTTCAGCTTTCACACCACCACTCTCCTCCCCTCGCCCCCCACGTCATCCTCACCCCGCCTCCCTCCTCCCTTTGTCATTAGTTTCCATTAGAGGGTTGGTTTGGGATTTGTGGGGGTTTTTGTTGGGGGGTTTTTTGTTTGTTTGTTTGTTTTCTTCCTTCCCTGTGAGGGAGTGTGGTTTGGATGATACTGGAGGTTCGGTTCGACTGTATTCATTTTTCACTGGAGAATGAGAGACTGTGTGTGTGTGTGTTAGCGTGTGTGTTTTCATTGGTGAGTGTGTGAACCTTAAAAAAAAAGCTTCAGTGACAGAGACATGTAGACAACTACAGGCACTGCTACCTTTTGTGGCGCAGTTGGTTTTTTGGAAAAATGTTCAGATTTCTGAAGAAAGTAGAAACCGATTTTGCCAAAGAAAACAAAAACAGAACAAAAAAAACAAAAACAAAAAAACCCCAAGGTTGAGACATTCTGTCATCCAACAGATCTTGCTGTTTGGCACTTTGCTTTGATCTTTCTTTGCATAGCAGTTAGTGTCGTTCAGCTTGACTTTGCTCTGATGGTATGTGATCAAGATCCTGTTCCCCATCTCTGAGAAGAAAAAAAAAAGAGAGAGAGAGAGAATTTGTTTTTATTTAACATTTATGTGAAATAATGGGCTGTGTGTGGTTGTGGCCACGAATCAAGTACACAGAATGTAAGAATACAATACAGACAAGCCGCATGCAGCAAAATAAGGCCAAATGAATACGCTTAATAGCCAAAAAAAAGCGTAAGACGAGACAGAGCATAAACCTGACAAGATGGCGTGGAGAGCCTTGGCTTTTAGAGGCGTTTGATTGGCTGAGAGCGGACCGGGGCAAGACGGCTCGTCTTTTCACTGTTAGCCACGCGAAATTTGGCCAAGCAGAGCAAACCGATAGGCCTAGTTTGCATCAGTGTAACACCAAACATGGAGTATAATACAAACTCCTCCTTTTGATGGCAGCTGGAAACCATACCTGCAGCGAGATCAGCGGACCTGTCATCAGTGGCTGTGAGTCAGGCCGGTAGACGTGTGTCAGGATTCACATTTTCCTCTTCACTTTATTCTTCCAAGCCGTGATGAAGCAGTATGCATAATTTATCATACACTGTATTTTTTGCCATAAAAGTTCAGTATCATTTTACTGGTGATGGCATGGCGTGACGGAGGTGTCACAGAAGCGACCCAGTTGAGTGAGAGATGTTAATTTGATGCCCCACCATTCCTGTGTTGTTCTCTGTTCCCAGGTAACTGTCAGTTTCTGGTGAATCTGACGAACGATAACACGCAACGCACGTTTCACAACCAGTGTGCAGAGTGTTTTCCTTATAACGTCAGTGTAAGTTTAGCTTCATAGTTTTGATGAAGCTTTGGTTGTGGTTGTTTCCAGGGCTGTGGTAGCAGCTAGTGTGTGGTTTGCTGACTTCTTCAAGTCAGAGCAACAAATATTTTGTTTTTTTGTTTCCAAAGGGCAATGTCAGCTACTGCTACATTATGTAAAGAACGTAGAACCACTGCAAAATTTCCATTGGCAATCTGGTGTTTTGTAACAATGCAAAGAGTATCTGTGACAAGGTAAAAAAAAAAAAAAGTGGGAGGGGGGGGGGGGGGCTAGGCGGGATTTTGGTGTGTTTGTGTGAGTGTGTTTTCCTCCTAGTTACATACATACTTGTACAGCTGTGAGCTGGTTTGTGATCGTCATCGGCTCAGAGCGCTGGAGTTAGAGGAATGTCTCTGATGTACAGACACTGTCAGTGACAGTTTCGTCATGCCAGACTGCAGACAATCCCTTCAGTGGTGCGCAAAAAACCTTGAACAATTTCAGAGGCAGAGAGAGAGAGAGAGAAAGCATGTGTTTATGTGTATTGGGTGGGTGGAGTGTATGCCGCACGCATGGGTGTGCGCTTATTTATGTCTGACGAGACGGACTTTTTTCTGTGTATTGATACTTATTGTTCACTCACAGACGCAAATGATGATGATGATATATGCTGATGTAGATTTTGTGGTGCATACAGAAATGTGAAGGGCGTGTGATTGGGAGAAAGTGTGTGTGTGTGTGTGTGTGACTGGGCGGTGGTGTCTTGGGAACTGTGTGTGCACTGTTGATGCAGTTTGGATTTTGTGACCAAAACTTCAAGGGGTTGTGCCAAGAGTGACTGTGGTATATGATCCTCAGTTGTGGTTTGGTTTTGTTTTCAGTCATTGACTATTGGGCGTATTTCTGAACAAGGTCACGCTTCATTCATTTGATATATATATAATACATATATCTATCTATATATATATATATACATACATTACACCATATGCTTGTCTGTAATGTTCTCTTTTATGGGTAGTTCTCTGTCATGAGTGTGCTTTTTAAGTGTGAACACTTTTGAATCATGTCACTCTGTGTTACTGTAATGAACTGGCTAGGCGTCTCTGTTGTTGTTGGTGGAGGGGTGGGAATAGAGGCAGAGGTTGGAACTGGTTTGGGGGGTTTGGGGGCTTTTTTTGTGGGGTTTTTTTGGGAGGAGGAGGAGGATGGAATATCATGCTTGAGACCAACTTCTGTGCAAACACAAAACCATGTCATGCCACATGTTTGGCTGTTCAGTGTGGCTGCGGTCGCATTTGGCTGTGTGTGTGTGTGTGTGTGTGTGCCTGCATAGTCCAGTTCGGTTCTTTGTGCAAACGCAAAACCATGTCATGCCACTTGTCTGCACATAGAACAGTTTGGCTGAGATCACACTGAGGTGTGTGGGTGTGTGTGGATGTGTGTGTTGGTGCATCAGGTTGTAAATTGTATGTCTCCGCGTCTTTCCTAGTGGTGCGGTCCCTTCTTGCTGGAGGGGATGGTGGGTGGATGGGGCAGGGCAGGAGGGGGGTGGGTGCCCGGGGGGGGGGGCGCTGTCTGACTGTTCACAGAATGGTGAACAGGGCTATGTCCGGTTCTCACCCAGACCCCTGAAAACACAAAAAGAAATAGGTTGGTATAATAGAGATGTATGTGTATGATGCAGACATGATGCAGATATTACAAAGAAATATAGTGACAGAGGACTCACCCCCACCCCCACCCCCACCCCCTCCCCACACACACCCCCCCCCCTGCAAAGTTACCCTCCCCAGCCACTCTCACCTGGACTGGAGATCTGTTTGGTTCCAAGAAACAGGTTTATATTCTCTGAGATGCATGGTTTCAGGAATGACAGTAATTTATTGCCGAAAAGAAGGGAGGGTGGGGAGGAAGGGGGTGGTGGGGGGGGGTGATAAAATCCTAGCTCACCAGTGTTCTGCCCCCTCTCCCGCCATTGGGGAACAGTGACATAGAAATCGGCTGTAAAGTGGGAATCCATCCAGGTGTTCATGTTGTGCACGGCTTTGCTCTGTCTGCTGGAAAAAATAAACTTCCCCCCACACCCCCCTTCACTTCACCCCTGCCCTTCCACCCACACCACATATACCAGACATGAATTGGAAATCACAAACTTTTACTTTTTGGAAAACATCAACCCAGTTGTGAGTATCATCAGTGTTGGTCTGTCAGAAATTGGAGATTTATTTTGAAACTTAAATCAGAGATTTATTTTTAAAGTGTATTATTAAATACATCTGCACACGTCGTAGAACTGTGTTTGATGGGTATCTTTGTGTGTGGAAATGCATTTGTTTCCGCAAACGGTTTTGAAGTTGGCAACACTGGGAAAGCGTGTCGGAGCGTGTGAGAAGGAGAAGAAAAGAAAACCAAGGCGAAAGAAGCGACGACGGAGGAAGGCCTTTTGTCTTATGTGAGCATGATCACGACAGCGCATGTTGGAACGGAAGGCATTGTTACGGGGTCCAAAGCCTGTGATCTCCTGCTTAATTGATCAGTCTACTCTGCAAAGCTGCTGTTGTTGTTTTTCTTCTTAGATTTGTTTGTTGGCTGTGAGGCTGTCGGAGCATTTGAAGACAGAGAGAGGGAGGACGGCGCTGTTTGTGTGTTTCTGTTTGTTGCACAATGCATCTGTCTTTTCTCTCGCTTGTCAGGGGAGCAGGCCATGGCTGCCTAAGTAATTTTAGCAATGCTAAGTGTGCTGAGGGTGAAGACATTTTGGAAGACAGTGCAAATATCCATGGATGATGGAAATTTTGTAGCGCTGAGCAGACTTGGCACTGCTTCAATTGCCTGTGCAAGCCAGCCTGTGGGGGGTGGGGGTTGTCGTAAGGAACGGAAACTGTTCAGTGTGAATGAGATGAATTTGTTGAAACGGCAGTGCAGACAGAATGACACAAGGACATTGTAACCACTTGCTGTGACGATCTTTTTTTATCCATTGTGGCTGTTGTGTGTGGTGTTTGACAGCGTTCAGATTAGTTTTTTGTTGTTACGATTTTGTCGTCTTTTCGGGCATAAGCAATACGGAAGATCAGGGGAGGTTATTTGGGAGACATGAGAAGGTGGCGCAGGCTGCACACAGGGTTAGTGGGATCGCCTGCAGACCAGCTGGTAGCTGTGGCGAATCGTCTCCCTTGAACTGAAGTGAGGGTTAAGCAGTGTGCAATGTTCAGGATCAACTGACCTTAAGCAGTGTCCGCACGTTTTCAGGATGGCGATGATGCATTCGCTGTTTTTTTGTTTCTTAGTGGTTCTTTTTGTGTTGTGTTTGTTTCTGTTTCGTTATTTTTCTGGTCATCAGAGGTGCATTTAACTTCTTGAGGTGTGACTCCAGTTTCAAGTATGTGTAAGCAGTAAGCTTTGTTAATAATTGTATGGAAGACACATGTATGGATTGATGCATCCATGCCACCTTGTACTTTTGAAGTGCTTTTGTAGGTTATAAAGTAAACGTTTTTTCTTTTTTTTCTTTTCTTTTTTTTAACCAGTGGACAAAAAGTGTTAAACTGCGCTAAGAAATGTGTACTGTATATTAGCGTAAAGTGTAATAAGAGAGTTGAACCAGTGGATAAAAGTGTTAGACTGTGCAAAAAAATGTGTATGGTATGTCAGTGTAAAGTGTATAAGTGTGTTCTCTCTTTTTTTTCTTTTCTTTTTTTTTTTTTTTTTTTTTTAGATGATGTGTATCACAATGCATCCTGCCTTCAGATTCCTTCACTTGGCCTCCCTTACAGACACTGTGTAAACTGGGAGAGAAGTCTCTCTCCTACAGCTTTTTGACGGCGCAGCAAACCAGTACACAGACAAATTGGAAATCGGCAAATCAGGATGACCAGTTTAGTGATGGGCGAAATGCGAATAGGCAAATCAGGATGACCAGTGTGGTGATAGGTGAATTGGGAACAGCCAAATCAGGATGACCAGTATAGTGATAGGTGAATTGGGAATAGGCAAATCAGGATGACCAGTTTAGTGGTGGGCGAATTGGGAATAGGCAAATCAGGATAGCACATATCAGAGCAGTTCTCTGCATTAGCTGGAGCATTTGAAGGTTTTGTTTTAGTTTTTGCCTACGTCTGTCGGGCAAACATTGAAATAGAACTGACCCTGGTGAAGATTAATCTGACCAAGCAGCAGTGCAGAGTCTTCTGCAGCTTGTAGACTCTTGGTGACAGGATGTTGACAAAGCTCTTCCACCATGTTGATGATTGATACAGAAGTGGCCACGGCTGGAGAGGTTTGATTGTCGTGAGCGGAAGGCAAGTAACACAGCAGGCTTACTCAGAAGTCACAGCAGCAGTGCACACAGAATGTCGCACACGCATTGCACATTTGTGCTTGCACAGGGCGAATTAACACGATAAAGCAGTCTTTATCAGGAAGTTAAATTGCTATAATATTTGAGTTTGCTATAAAATAAAATTTAAAAAAAGATAATAAAAATTAGATATAAAAACGCTTAGATGTGGGTTGGTTTTTTGCCGTTGTTTTTCTTTGTTTGGGATCAGAAGTGACAAGAGTTGTCAGCCTTGATGTGGCCATGAGTGGCCAGCTGAGCTGTTAGCAACAATAGTAAATAGATAGATAAATGAGATAAATGAATAAATAACATTTCACTGCGACGGACGAACCCAGGTGTGGCCGTGTATGGGGGAATCTAAACGAGTGACGTGGGAGTATGCCACTGAGACGGTGCAGATGATAGGGCAGCAAAAAAAAAAAAAAAAATTTCACTACACGTACTTTACTGTGACCCAGTAGTAAATAAATAAATAGATGAATAAATAACATTCATCCCTCTTTAGGTGGGGGAAAAGAAGTTAGTATATATAAATCATTCTACCCCATGGCTATATGCCTGCTACAATTTCCCTGGACCAGCATGACTTGAGACCACTGCAGAAAAAACAAACAAAAAAAACAACCGTTTTTTCACTGAAATTAAATCAACGAAAATTGATGGAGAATTGTTGATTTAATCGGTGAAAAAAAAAGAAAAAAAAAAGCTTCGTTTTCATGCTTCCAGAATCCGTAAACCGTTCAGTTTAGAATGCCAACTGTACCAAAGCAAGAATGAACGAAATTAGAGTAGTGTTTTGGTACGAGAATACTGGTAGCTGGTTCACAGGGGAAGTAATCATGGTACACGTTAACTGGTACCTGGAGTGGAGTGAGTTAATAGAAAATGTTGGGCTTTGCTTTCACTTCATCTTTTCTTTTTCAAGTGGATGAAATCAAACTGCTGTGGTTAGAGTCCTCTGTGTGTGGGGGAGGGGACAGGGGAAGGGGGTGAGGAGGTGGGTTTATTATACAACCAGCCAGAGATTATACTCATTTTTTCTTCTTTTTTTCCATAAAAATAGTGGTGCTTTAATTTATTTTATATTTTTGTTATTTGCCTGATTTGGACTTAGCGAGGGGTAAAAGTTTAGCAGGGTTTTTTTTTGTTGTTGTTGTTGTTATTTTATTCTAAATGTGACGAGAGTTTTGTGGTTCACACCGTTGAATTTTTATTGAGTTAGGCAGTACTGATACGGCTCAAAAGCAGTCAGCCGGACTAAAAGCAAACAATGTCAAGTGGTGGGAGGGGAGTGCTGGGGGGAATGGGGGGCGGGGGGGGGGGGGGGCATCCCTGCCCTGACCATCTCCTTGATATACACATTGCTTTGTCCGTGCAGCTGCTGCCGTTCCTGGCTGCATGAGCTTCCATCCTGTCGTGGCACCTCACTGTTCATTTCTCTGCTGTCTTGTGAGTCCCCGGCTGGACGTTTGGTTTCTCTCAGGGTGTGAGTGCTCTGTTTGAGGGGGTAGGGTGGGGGGGGTCAGTGGTGCTGGATGACATGATGGGGAGGGGGAAGGGGATGGGGCGTTACAAGTTCGGATCCTGCCTGGGCAGTTAGGCTGTGGAGTCTGTGTGGTTTGACGTGTTGTGTAGTTCTACACAGTGAGCTCCCAAAGTGTGTGTGTTCACATGGCTTGATGGGGCGGGGTGTAAAGAGTCTGTCTGGCATCGGCTGCTGAGGGGGTGGGGGGTAAGGGTGAGTGGTTGTATGAATGCATTTGTGTGTGTTAGTGCGTATTGTGTGTGTGTGTGCGTGTGTGCCAGGCACCACATTTGAATGCTTCATTTAACTCCCTCACATGTAGACACTCGCATGCTTTCTCTCCCTCATGTTCTCCCTCCTGGGTTTTCTTGCTGAGAATTCTCTCTCTCTCTCTCTCTCTCTCTCTCTCTCGTGTCCGTGCCTGTCTCCATTCTCGATGACCTCCTTGACCCTTCACCTTCAACCTCTCACAGTGTGGCTGGAACATTCACGGCACAAGTTGACATGAGTGAGAACAACACATTCCATGAGCATAGCTCAGTGAGTAGAGCCACCTTCAGGACTGCCCTTTCAGGGCCTGCTGAGTTGTGGAGTTCAAATTCTGGGGCACCCAAAATTTCTTTTTTAAAGCCGGGATTGTGGCTGCCTGTGGTGGTGGTGGTGGTGGTGGAGTAAGGCCAGAGTACGGTAGAGTACGGTTCTGTGTCCTCCGAGTCTGAGGTGATCATCTGTGTTGGACACACAGTGGTTCTGATTTTTATATTTTGTTAATGATGTGCCGCAGTTTGTTCTGAAGTAATGCCAACTTTTTTTTTCTTTTTTTTCTTTTTTCTTTTTTTGGTTCTGTTTTAAATACTGCTAGGAAGATGGGTGGGTTGGTTTGTTTTTGGGGTGGTTGTTGCTGATTTTTGTGGGGTTTTTTTTAATTTGTTTGTTTTTTGGTTTGTTTTTGTTTTGTTTTGTTTTTTATTCTGAGCCTGTCATGATAAAAGAAGGGGAAAAAAAGGGGGGGAAAAAAAGGAGGCGCCACAGCAGAATGAGTTAGGTGTGGGTCATATGAGCCAGTGTTAGCCAGTGATCAGGGTTTGTAGCCCTGTTTCACTATGGTGGTTCTTTATAGAAAGACGCTCCACCCCAAGTTTTCCTCACTCCACCCAGGTCTGAACGGGTATAGCCCTGTTTCACTATGGTGGTGGTTCTACATGGAAAGACGCTCCACCCCAAGTTTTCCTCACTCCACCCAGGTCTGAACGGGTATAGCCCTGTTTCACTATGGTGGTGTTTCTTTATAGAAAGACGCTCCACCCCAAGTTTTCCTCACTCCACCCAGGTCTGAACGGGTATAGGCCTGTTTCACTATGGTGGTGGTTCTTTATAGAAAGACGCTCCACCCCAAGTTTTCCTCACTCCACCCAGGTCTGAACGGGTATAGCCCTGTTTCACTATGGTGGTGTTTCTACATGGAAAGACGCTCCACCCCAAGTTTTCCTCACTCCACCCAGGTCTGAACGGGTATAGCCCTGTTTCACTATGGTGGTGTTTCTTTATGGAAAGATACTCCACCCCAAGTTTTCCTCACTCCACCCAGGTCTGAACGGGTATAGCCCTGTTTCACTATGATGGTGTTTCTACATGGAAAGACGCTCCACCCCAAGTTTTCCTCACTCCACCCAGGTCTGAACGGGTATAGCCCTGTTTCACTATGGTGGTGGTTCTTTATGGAAAGACGCTCCACCCCAAGTTTTCCTCACTCCACCCAGGTCTGAACGGGTATAGCCCTGTTTCACTATGGTGGTGGTTCTTTATGGAAAGACGCTCCACCCCAAGTTTTCCTCACTCCACCCAGGTCTGAACGGGTATAGCCCTGTTTCACTATGGTGGTGGTTCTTTATGGAAAGACGCTCCACCCCAAGTTTTCCTCACTCCACCCAGGTCTGAACGGGTATAGCCCTGTTTCACTATGGTGGTGGTTCTTTATGGAAAGACGCTCCACCCCAAGTTTTCCTCACTCCACCCAGGTCTGAACGGGTATAGCCCTGTTTCACTATGGTGGTGTTTCTACATGGAAAGACGCTCCACCCCAAGTTTTCCTCACTCCACCCAGGTCTGAACGGGTATAGCCCTGTTTCACTATGGTGGTGTTTCTTTATGGAAAGACGCTCCACCCCAAGTTTTCCTCACTCCACCCAGGTCTGAACGGGTATAGCCCTGTTTCACTATGGTGGTGGTTCTTTATGGAAAGACGCTCCACCCCAAGTTTTCCTCACTCCACCCAGGTCTGAACGGGTATAGCCCTGTTTCACTATGGTGGTGTTTCTACATGGAAAGACGCTCCACCCCAAGTTTTCCTCACTCCACCCAGGTCTGAACGGGTATAGCCCTGTTTCACTATGGTGGTGTTTCTTTATGGAAAGATACTCCACCCCAAGTTTTCCTCACTCCACCCAGGTCTGAACGGGTATAGCCCTGTTTCACTATGATGGTGTTTCTACATGGAAAGACGCTCCACCCCAAGTTTTCCTCACTCCACCCAGGTCTGAACGGGTATAGCCCTGTTTCACTATGGTGGTGTTTCTACAGGGAAAGACGCTCCACCCCAAGTTTTCCTCACTCCACCCAGGTCTGAACGGGTATAGCCCTGTTTCACTATGGTGGTGTTTCTACATGGAAAGACGCTCTACCCCAAGTTTTCCTCACTCCACCCAGGTCTGAACGGGTATAGCCCTGTTTCACTATGATGGTGTTTCTTTATGGAAAGACGCTCCACCCCAAGTTTTCCTCACTCCACCCAGGTCTGAACGGGTATAGCCCTGTTTCACTATGGTGGTGGTTCTTTATGGAAAGACGCTCCACCCCAAGTTTTCCTCACTCCACCCAGGTCTGAACGGGTATAGCCCTGTTTCACTATGGTGGTGGTTCTTTATGGAAAGACGCTCCACCCCAAGTTTTCCTCACTCCACCCAGGTCTGAACGGGTATAGCCCTGTTTCACTATGGTGGTGGTTCTACATGGAAAGACGCTCCACCCCAAGTTTTCCTCACTCCACCCAGGTCTGAACGGGTATAGCCCTGTTTCACTATGGTGGTGTTTCTACATGGAAAGACGCTCCACCCCAAGTTTTCCTCACTCCACCCAGGTCTGAACGGGTACCTTTTCTTTGGGGGGGGGGGGGGGGGAGGTGGAGGGAGGAAGGAGTTAAAAAATGGCGAGGATTGGGCCCAGCCTTCATTTTGGAAGCCAGTGGTATGAATTCACTTGAGCGGATGATGGCAAAAGGCTTTGCATTATGTATGTATGATAGCCAGTCATGTCCGACTATGACCACCAGAACAGCAGAGGAGGCATCTGCTGTCCCGACTATCTGGGTCAGAATTTGATTGTTGTGGAGAGAGTCTTGCCCAGGTTACATCCCCACTGTCTCGGCCAAGAGGGTTTCAGGACAGTTGGCGTTGGGAATGGTCCACAGAGGTCAGCTAAACCAACCCCCAAGGCTGCAGCGTTAAGAACCAGTGCAGCCTTGCCTTGCCTTGAGTCTCCGTCCTTCACAAAAGACTTAAGCTGTAAATGACCTCCCGTTACTGTGGAGAAATGAATGATCATAGCACTCTCACTTTGCTGTTGGCCCAGCTGTAAGCTAATGTCAGTCCGTGAAATAAGCTGAGCCATTAAAGGTTGTGGGACCTTTAACTCTCTCTCTGGACGAATAGTTTTCTCCCTTGCTTTTCCTGACAGACGACCCATTAGGGTCAGGAAAAAAATCACAAAAAATACAAAATATATAGTAACTGAAGGAAACTCACTGTACTTAACCCACTGACCCCTCTCAGGTTGTTTGAATGCCCACCCCACTCCCTCTTCACTGCTGTCAGAAGCTGAGTCACTATCAGTACTAGCTTTCTTCACTGCAGATACTTTATTCAACGTCTTTATCATCCTCGTCGATATCGAAACCTTCAGTTTGAAGAATTTCAATCACTTCAGCACCTGTAAAAGCCGCTGTCATGATCTAGTTTGCTCTAAAAATTTCCACTTGTATCGCCTGCGACGCCATTTTCAATATGTAGGCAGATCAGCTTGTCGTGTGGGGTCCTGAACTCACTGGCTGGCTGTGGAGTGTGTTGTTAGAGAATCTCATGAAGAAACTTTCCATTCGACCCTTGACCCGTTCGCAAAGCCCGGTGTAGATTGTTATGCTACCCCATGAGGAAAACGTGGAAAAAGTTTTAGTTGTCGAAACCGCTATAGCATTCCGTCGTCCGGAACACTACCTTACCGTCGGGAACGCTATAGCGTTCCATCATCCGGAGTGAGTGAACCTGTGATGATGAAGCAGTGTGATGATGACTCAAGTCTGGTTTTGGTCAGCACCTGTGCCACCTGCCTCTTCACTCCTCCCCCCCCCCCCCCCCCCCCCCCCCCCCCCCCCCCCCCACCCACCCATCCTTACCCACCCTCCTCCCAAAGCTACCACTGTGGAACCAAAACAAACATATCATCCCTGTGTTCCTTTGAGCGTTCAGCCCACCAGATCCCAGACGAAGCAGATCTCCTTGGAAGATATATTTTGTGATGATCGTTTATTCTTTATTGATTCATCATCCAGTTTTAGTTCTGCATCCTGGTTTAAAGTATGGAAAAGGAAAGAAGAAGAAGAAAAAAAGATCGATAAAGGCACAGCTGAAGAGAGGATTTATTTCTGTCGGTTCGACAGAAAAGTGAGGAGAGAAACCAGAAATCTTTCAAGCTCCCAGCTTGCTTGAAGGACTTTGAGGGAAACGAGGTATCGTTATCAGCGTTGTCATCAGCATTGTTGATAGTTATCCATTGTCAGATTAAACTTGTGTTGCATTTACATGGGAAGCACGCATACTCGTCTTTCTGCTCCCTCACCCCCACCCCTTTCCCTCACTGCCCCCCCACACATACACACAGATGTATGCACACATAGACACACACAAACACACACACTAAAGATGTAGCTGATGACTTTTCTTCCAATATTTCATTAGCCACTGAAAAGATTTTGAATGATTATTCATTGCTTAGAATGTTTTCGGAAATTTTAAACTCCAGTCCAGTTCATATCCTCCTTTGATGTGTTATAATTAATGTTGTTATTTATATTTACATTGTTGTAGGTTAATACTTGTTGATATGCATGACACCTCATTCAATACACACCACAATCTCTTTAGACCTTTTTCTTATAATATACTTTTCCTCTGATACATAACATGAATACTTTTTTACACTAATATTCACATGCATCCCCTTTCTCTTATCCACTTCTTTACTCCTTTCCGTCTAAAAACACTTATAGTGAATAGACGTTAAACTGAAGATAAAACACACACACACACACACACACACACATGTGTGCACACTCACCAACACATACACACTTACCAACACACACACACACACAAGCGCACGTGTGCACGCGCACACACACACACACACACACACACATACGTGCACACTCACCAACACACACACACACACACACACACGCACACACAC
Organism: Babylonia areolata; assembly: GCF_041734735.1. Classification (NCBI taxonomy): domain Eukaryota; kingdom Metazoa; phylum Mollusca; class Gastropoda; order Neogastropoda; family Buccinidae; genus Babylonia; species Babylonia areolata. The sequence goes on along the minus strand of NC_134888.1, from coordinate 1,176,325 downwards.
ACACACTTAGGAACAGATATATATATATATATATATATATATATATTTCCTTACCCAAAATTTAAGCAGAAAATGAATAGTTTGTATTTATAGAAGCAGAAAGGGGGTGGGGGGGGGGGCGTAGGGCAAGAGGGAAATGAAAGTGTGTGGGGGTGGGTGGTGGGGGGGGGGGACAGGTGAAGGGGACCAGTGAGGTGGTGAGACACTATTGAAGTGACTTGATTGATTGATTGATTCCTACCTTCAGCCAGGGAATGTTCCCTGAGTGATGGACAAACCGTGCTCTGTGTGTGAGAAATGGCATCGCTAGCAGACCACGGTCATGGCTTGTTGACAGTGGCAGGGACATGTTCCGTCGTGTGTGGCTTCTTTTTTTTTGGGGGGGGGGGGGGGGGGGGGGGGTAACTTCTGTGCTTTTTGGATAATGTCTGACACATACTGATAATCATGACCATGATCTATATATATATATATATTTACATTATTTATGCATTTTTGTGACCATGTGGTGTGTGTGTGTGTTTAAACGGTTGCGCTTTTTCGCTTATTGATGTAACGGGTAGTGCAAGTGGATTGTGATTTGAACTGCTTGTTGGTTCTTTTTTTTTCTTTTTTGGTAGTAGTATTTTCATGCTTTTTTTGTGATTTCTAGTATTTTGGGGTTTTGTATGTGGTATTTTATGTCTTTTTTTGGGGGGGGGGGGGGTGGGGGTACTTGCTAATTTTCATCAGATTAAATTTTTCTTTTTCCTACCTAACAAACAAGGCTAAGTAAGCTTTGTGCTTTCCACCTGTCGATATACAGCCAAACAGATGTTTAGATAATGTAATACTGTTCCTAACTGACTGCGTGGGTTTCTGTGTGTGTGTGTGTGTGTGTGTGTGTTTATGCACCAGCTACAACGTGTAGTAAAGGAGAGGATGTGTTGGATTTAGCTGGAGCATTGTATTCATAGCACCCCATTCAACAGAAAACACCACTGGTAGATGTCAGAATGTTGGCCATGACCATGTTTCACACTGTATACAGCACTAAATATTTATCACTGTCAGATCAACAGGCATGTACAGAAAAAATACTGTATTCTGAATGATGCGCATGTGTGCACAGATTGTGTGTGTGTATATATATATATGTGTGTGTGTGTATGGTGCGTGTGTGTGTGAGGGAGAAAGAGGGATATAAAAGACAGAAGGTGAGAGATAGTCATGCCAAGAAGGTTTCTGAGATTCATAATTAGATAGTCTGAAATTGAAAAACTTCTGTGCAGATGAACTCCTTGCACTCGAGGCATTTCCAGCATGTCCATGCACACGCACGTGCTCACACACACACACACACGCGCACGCGCGGAATGTTACAAGTGGCATTCAGAACTCTGTTTCTTCGGGACTTGAACTATGAACTGATGGATGTCCTGTGTGTTAAGTGATGGCCTCAACAATGCAACACCACCTGACCACCACCACCCCTTCCTGTCCTGACCGTCTCTTTGATATACCATTGCTTTGTCCTTGCAGCTGCTCCTAGGAGTGATGGCCTAGAGGTGACGCGTCCGCCTAGGATGCCAGAAAATCTGAGCGCACTGGTTTGAATCACGGCTCGGCCGCCGATTTTTTCTCCCCCTCCACTAGGCCTTGAGTGGTGGTCTGGACGCTAGTCATTCGGATGAGACGATAAACCGAGGACCCGTGTGCTAGCATGCACTTAGCGCACGTAAAAGAACCCATGGCAACAAGAGGGTTGTTCCTGGCAAAATTCTATAGAAAAATCCACTTCGATAGGGAAAACAAATGAAACTGCACGCAGGAAAAAATGCAAAAAAATGGGTGGCGCTGTATTATAGCGACGCGCTCTCCCTGGGGAGAGCAGCCCGAATTTCACACAGAGAAATCTGCTGTGATAAAAAGAAATGCAAATACAAATCTCTCTTCACCCATCACTCCTTATTCTCCTCCACCTGCTGTCTTTTGCTACCAGTACTGAATGATTGGCATGGCCTGCCAAACTCTTGACAACATTTTTTTTTGGGGGGGGGGGTGAAATGTGTTTTAAGATAGCGTGAACTTTATTTGTTCGGCTTGCTTCGAAAAAGGGAGAAAAAAAAATGTTTGTGTTAAGACTGTGGTTGATAGTGATAAAGTGCTGATAATTTCACCTGCAGGCAGTTTGTGGATTTGATGAATAGTTGGAGTGAAGACTACCTGGCTTTTCAAGTGTTTAACTGTTGCACGGTTTTTTGTTGGGTTTTTTTGTTGTTGTTGTTGAGTTGGGTTGGGTTGGGTTTTGGGGTTGTTATTTTTTTTCCGGAGAATAGTGAGTTGAATGTATGCTGATTCATTGCTTTAAGGTTTTTAACCTTTCACCATATGATGTTTGATATCTGCAAGTTCGTTTGTTGGGGGGGGGGGGGGGGGTCCGCCAGCTTTCAAAGACCGTAAGAGCTTGTCTCGATTATTAGTAAGGCGAATGAAGAATTTATGGTTTTTCCCTTCAAAGGGAGGGAATTTGCAGTCACTAAATGTATTTCTCTCCCCTCCCACCTCGGCACTTTTTTGTTGTTGGTTTTTTTTTGGGGGGGGGGTTGTTTTGTTTTTTGGGTGGGGGGGGGGGGGGGGGGGGTTATGCTAGTTTGATTGTTTTTGGTTCCCCTAGCTTGTTTTGTCAACCAGGCCCCAGTCAACTGTAGCAGCTGGTTGATGTTTCTTGCCGTGCATTTCAGTAGTTTTAACACTTTTGTGTCGGAAGATGTGCACATTTGTTGTATTTTTTTGGAATGATGGTTTGGGATACTTCTGGCAAATAGTCAACTTTGTAAGACTTTAAATGATTGAGTCGTTTCCACATAGACATTTTTCTGAATGATTGAGTTGTTTTCGCATAGAAATTCTTTTCATGACATTGTAGATTGTTTCAAACCTTCCAAACTCCTTGACTCTTGATTCTAATACTTACATAGCGCTTATCCTCAAGTCCCAGACCAAGCTCTGAGCTCTGGGAGCCTTGACGCTTTCCAGAGTGTTTTCTGAGTACTGAACGCTGAGGTCGGAATGGTGGCAAGGAGTGTGGCCAGTTGTCTGTGTGATAAAGTCATCCGTTGCCCTGTTTCTCAGTGAGTCACTGTTTGTGTGGTGTAGCTGAAGGCGTGGAAGAGCACGAGACGAGTGTCAGACTGCTGTGTTTTGTAACCACGATGCTATTGGTGCTGTGACTGGGTGTTAAGAGTGAGCATGTATGTCGTGTGTGTGTCATTGTGTGCGTTGTTTCCCATCGTCAAGTGTATATGTGTGTGTGTGTGATGATGCATGGCAATTTTCTTTCCACATTGTTACTAAACCGTCAGTTTGTAAAGAGGTGAATGCGCCCACATGCGTTCACGTCAAGAGGGACAAGTATGTGTAGTATGTGCGTATGTACATAATGCGTGTCTGATCAGAGTGTGTGGATGCTGGTTTTGTATTTGCTTGTGTGCCATTATTTAATAGTGGATCCGTCTGTAGTATGTGAGAGGGGGGGGCGGGGAGGAGGGGGAGGATGTAAACACAAACTCAGCATGTAGGATTGCTTATAGCAGTGTGCTATTTGTTAACAAAAGAGATGCTAAAAAAAAAAAAACGTGGATGTTTGGTTGTGTAACTTTTCCTTTTTTTTTTTTTTTAACATTTATGATATGCTTCTGAGTAAAACGGTGTGATTGCGCATGTAGATATGTGTGTGCATTTGTCTGCCAGTATGCCTGTGTGTCTTACAAACAAACATGATTGAAAAGCAAGAAGAACGTCTTCATCCAGTAACTGTTAGCCAGAAATGTTGCCCATCCGTGTGAGCGCATCGTTTTGGTTTTCACTCTTGGCGCATTTAACAAAGCACAGGAAGCGTATTTCTTCACCCACGCACGGTTATCTGTCAGCTATTGGTGGTGTGTGGACATCTTTGTTGCTTCTGGGTCTAGGATTACAGGGAAGTCATTGGTATAGAAACCTCCTTTATTGCTTCTAGTGTTAGCTGGAAGAATGTCATTGATATAGACGCCTTCTTTGTTGATTCAGGTGTGATTTGGAAGACAGTCATTGGTATGGACGCCAGTTTTGTTGATTCTGGTATTAGTTGGAAGAAAGTCATTGGTATGGACACCAGTTTTGTTGATTCTGGTATAAGTTGGAAGAAAATCATTGGTATGGACACCAGTTTTGTTGATTCTGGTATTAGTTGGAAGAAAATCATTGGTATGGACGCCAGTTTTGTTGATTCTGGTATTAGTTGGAAGAAAATCATTGGTATGGAAACCTCCTGTTGTTGCTCTGGTATCGGCTTGGAAGAAAGTCATTGGTATAGACGCCTTCTTTGTTGATTCTGGTGTTGGTTGGAAGAAAGTACTTCATAGAGACACCTTTGTTTTTTCTGGTGTACGTTAGTCTTGGAAGAAAGTCATTGGTATGGACACCAACTTTGTTGATTCTAGTGTTAGTTGGAAGAAAGTCATTCATAAAGACACCTTCGTTGCTTCTGGTATTAGGCTTGGAAGAAAGTCATTGGTTTAGATGCCTCCTTTGTTGATTCAGATGTGGCTTGGAGGAAGGTCCTTCATAACGACACCATTGTTTCTTCTAGTGTCTCAGCTGGGGAACAAAGTCATTGGTATAGACACCACCTTTGTTGAGTCTGGTGTTAGTTGGAAGAAAGTTATTGGTATGGACGCTTCCTTTGTTACTTCTGGTGTTAGGTGGAAGAAAGTCATTGGTGTTAGGTGGAAGAAAGTCATTGGTATGGACGCTTTCTTTGTTACTTCTGGTGTTAGGTGGAAGAACGTCATTGGTGTTAGATGGAAGAAAGTTATTGGTATGGACGCTTCCTTTGTTACTTATGGTGTTAGGTGGAAGAAAGTCATTGGTGTTAGGTGGAAGAAAGTTATTGGTATGGACGCTTCCTTTGTTACTTCTGGTGTTAGGTGGAAGAAAGTCATTGGTGTTAGGTGGAAGAAAGTTATTGGTATGGACGCTTCCTTTGTTACTTCTGGTGTTAGATGGAAGAAAGTCATTGGTGTTAGGTGGAAGAAAGTCATTGGTGTTAGGTGGAAGAAAATCATTGGTGTTAGGTGGAAGAAAGTCATTGGTGTGGACGCTTTCTTTGTTGATTCAGGTGTCCAAACCTGGAAGAAAGTCATCGTTATATTTTTTTATGTCGGCACTTGGGGAAGTGAGTGCATTCACAGGGACGTTTGCTGCATGCTGACGTGTACACTTTTTCTTCAATCTGTCTCTCTTCCTCTTTCCTTCCCATCACTCTGTCCTCAGTTCTCTCTCTCTCTCTCTCCCTCTCTCTCTCTCTCTCTCTCTCTCTCTCTCCCTCTCTCTCTCTCTCCCTCTCCCTCTCTCTCCCTCTCTCTCTCTCTCTCCCTCTCTCCCTCTCTCTCTTGCTCGCTCTCTTTCTCTCTCTTCTCTGTTCATATCTCACTTTCTCTCCCTCTCCCCCACACCCTCTCTCAAATTTATCTCATGAATTTTTTTTTTTTTTTTCAAAAACCTGTCAAGTTATTTTATTAGACGATGTATGCAGGTGAACAGTAGTGCAAGTGAATGATAAAGGGGCTAAAAATGACTCCCAACTGGAAGAAAATATTAGTTTTAGATTTAAAAGGAGGAGAGAAAAAAAAGGTTTGAAAAAATGTGGAAGAAGTGCATCATGATTACAAGCTGTGTGCAAGGTGGTCACGTTGCTTGTTTGCCTTGTGGGTGGATGGATGGGGGAGGGGGGTTGGGGGTGGGGGAAAGGGGTTGGGGGTGGGGGGGTGACAGTCCCAACGGACAGCAGGTGGTTAAGACAACTTTCAGTGGACTGTGCATAGTCTTCCGCTTCACTGAACTGACTCCACAAGTGATGATGACCCGTTTTTTTGATAGTTTTGTGTAAATGAGTGCCGTAGTCCGTATAGTATTTTCCTTTATTCTTCCTGTTTTGATAAGCCAGTCCCTGCATGCATGTGTGTGTGTGTTAGTGCCGGGAGCGAAGAACAGGAGGAGGGAAGAACGGAGACTGCACACAAAGGCTCATAGTGATAGAAAATAGAAATTTAAAAATACTCCACAAAATGAAGGGATGGCACCATCATAATCAGTGTCGTTACAGCAGGGTGTGATTTATTATACTGTACTCTCTGAATCAGCACAAAATGAAGGGATGGCACCATCATAATCAGTGTCATTACAGCAGGGTGTGATTTATTATACTGTACTCTCTGAATCATCACAAAATGAAGGGATGGCACCATCATAATCAGTGTCATTACAGCAGGGTGTGATTTATTATACTGTACTTTCTGAATCAGCACAAAATGAAGGGATGGCACCATCATAATCAGTGTCATTACAGCAGGGCGTGATTTATTATCCTGTACTCTGTGAATCAGCTCAGTCACAGAGAAGACAAGCGGTGATGACTTACGTTTTCAGTCGGAGTTGGTGCTGAAATGATTGTAATAATTATAATGGGGCATTCATGACGTGCTCTGCCTCCTTCACTCCGGTGTCCACAGCACTAACAACCAACGTCAACATGGCTGGAAAAAAAATGGTGATGAAGATCAAAGCTACAGGGCACTAAAATCAAGACATATGAACAAAGACAAATCAAAATAGTATGCTAAAAAAAAAAAATATATATATATATATAAATTAACAATGTTGCTTGATAATGTTTTCAACAACTGGGAAAGGGAGAGGAGACAGACATGTGGGTGGGGGGGGGGGAGCAGTTGTGGTGTTCACAGTGACAGGCACACACAAAAACAAAAAAAAAAAAAACTGGTTAAGTCTCGTCTCATCATGAACGATGGAAGACGTCAAGGCTCTTTAAGAAAAGGAGTCACAGAATCCTGAGCAAGGGAAGGAAGTGTGAACAGAAGGCACAGGTTGCCCAAGCACCATGACACCCCCCCGCCCCCCTACCCTCTCTCCCCCACGAAGAATGCAGAGCGACTGAGCTGCCAGAGCTGCCGCAGTGGTGGTGGGGTCGTTCGTTGTCAGGCTGCCCTGTTGGCTTCACTCAGGATTTCAGCGGGCTGGGGGAGGGGGGTCACTCTACTGATCTAAAAATAGGTGGATAGCGCATGCCTTCTTTGAGCCTCTTTGCTAATTGAAGCCGGCGGAAGTGTTCGATCAGCCATTTTGCTGCTCGTGTCAGTATATCGTGAAGTGGTGACTTCGTGTATGAAGCTGAGCGTTCAGCTGGCTTCACGGCAAGCTTTCACTTGCTCACGGCGTTAGTTAAGCTGACATTCCGGTGTGTGTCTCCACTGCAAGTTTGAACTACATGTCACTGCACTGTTTTCCTGTAATAAGTTTTATGAATAAACCATTGGCAGATATCAATCAAGACGCAACATTGGGCATGTCGTGGGAGCAAGCATAACACGATTTCATCGAAGATACACGGTTACAGTTCAGAAACTACCAAACGACTTGTCAACGGACTGACGGCTGGATACTAGGAACAATATGGCGTCCAGTTGGCTTCAGCTTCCCTGACCAATGAGCTGTCCATCTATTTTTAGAACAGTGGGGTCACTCCCTTAGCGTTTGACTGTCCCAACCCACAAGGCAGTGGGGTCATTTCTCCCGATGACCAGAAGACGTGTAAAGGGTGGGGACGTCTCTCTCTCTCTCTCTCTCTCTCTCTCTCTCTCTCTCTGTCTGTCTCTACCTCTCACCCCATGAAGGTCCAAAGCACCTTCCTACCGCCCATGCAGAAAAAGAAAGCATGGCTTCCTAAAAAAATAATAATAATAATAATAACACTCATGGTAAAAAATAATATTAAAAAAACCCGCTCTTGAAATCCGTTGGACAACGCATCATCATCATAGTCGTGTGCCACAGAAGAAAAAACTTGTACATAGACATATATATATATATATATATATAATACACTTTTGTGGTCCCCCCCCCCACAAGTTCTTACCTTGGTTCTCACGTCATTTGCATTATTGCACTATTCCAGTGTAACATCATGTCGCAAAAGTTGATTAAACATTGGAGCATCATCCACCAGATGTTGCTGCAAGCGCACCGAAGAAACGAGCAGTTCTCTTTAATTAAAGAAAAAAACAGGAGGTAAAAAAGGTGGATGAAAACATTTTAGCTAAGGGGTTGTTCACCAACATAATAGAATCCAGTGACTGAGTGATCATTAAAAAATAAAAAATAAAAAAATAATCCCCTTCCCACAGTAAGCCTACCTATCAACGAATAGCGCATTTGTGTTAATTTTGTTCTGTGATGCAAGCATGTAAGAACAGTAGTGGTTCAGTGTGTCTGGCGATGTCAGTAATAAGTTGTGTTGTGTATCTTGGACATGATGAGTTGTGAGCTGGTTGACGTGTGTTGTGTATCTTGGACATGATGAGTTGTGAGCTGGTTGTTGTGTGTTGTGAATCTTGGACATGATGAGTTGTGAGCTGGTTGACGTGTGTTGTGTCTCTTGGACATGATGAGTTGTGAGCTGGTTGACGTGTGTTGTGTATCTTGGACATGATGAGTTGTGAGCTGGTTGACGTGTGTTGTGTATCTTGGACATGATGAGTTGTGAGCTGGTTGACGTGTGTTGAGCGGGGGGGATTATTATTGCCTGAAATCAGGGTTTGGAGCCATATGGATTGATGTTCTGACCACAAGAGGGACGATTGGTTGCTGGGTTGGGGTGTGGTCACAAGTTGAGCAGGGTGTTGTGGTTGTTTTTTTGTTGTTGTTTTTTTGTTTTGGGGTTGTTTTTTTTAACCACAATATTTTTATTCTATGTAATTATGTTCTGTGTCAGAATAACTTGTCTTTTTTTTCTTTTCTTTTCTTGTCTTTTTTTCCCCCATAATATAGATTTTGTGCCACGCATTTTGTTTGTCATCTTACAGATCATGGAAAGGTATTTGACTATGAACAACAGAAATTGTGTTTTTGTTGTTTCTTAAAGTTGTAATGTATCTTAGGTATATGAATGTTCTGCCCTGAGCAGGAAGTGTTTCTTTGGTTAACATTGGCAGATCGTGTTTTGGTCATGGATTTGAATTGCAGCACTTATATTTCATTCCTATCTTTTTTCTTTCTTTTTTTTCCCCCCCACAAGGTTTATTTTATACTTTGATGATGTGTCATGACTTTGCGCGTGCGCGCGCGTGTGTGTGGACGCACGCACACTCGATTTTTGAGTAACCCCTCCGTGTTGGTTTGAGCGCAATGCCTGTTTCTGTGTTAGTCACTTGTTCTCATGCGTCAGTGTTGTGAGTGAGTGAGAGGGTGGAACCATTTTTTGATGGTCAGTGCTTTCGTGTTTGTATCTTGATGTTTGTGAGAGGAATGGGGAGACAGAGAGAGAGAGATGGACTGTTTATAATCTCATGCATAAAACATTGAAGTATATAATCCTGTATGGTACATATATATATATTATTATTATTATTATTTATAAATGCAAGTCATAACCATGTTATAGAGCGTAGTAGAGTTTGTGTGTGTGTGTGTTTTTGTGTAGTACCGTCGAGGTGCTTTTTGCTGTCGACAGAAAAGAAGTGGAAGGAAGGAAGGAAGAAGGCCAATGGGAGGAACTTAACATGTATTACAGGGAGAGGGACAGGTGTGTGGGGGAGGGAGGGGGGGGGGCGAGGCAAAGACTGAGTTTTATCTTTTTGTATGATGGTCATGGATGTTTTCCTCTCAAACCCATACCCCCCCCCCCATCCCCTAGCCCCACCCACCCACTCCCTCCTTCCCAACTGTTGCACTGTGTGATTCCCGTCCCCCCCCTCCCCCCACCCCCACACACACACCCTCTTCCTCCATCCTCTTTTTCTTTTCTTTCTTTCTTTCCCCTTCGTTTTTTTGGGGGGAGCAGAGGGGGCAGGGGTTTGGTCACGATGTGTATGTGTATTTTGTGTATTTTGCATTGACACGTGTGTTTCACTTCTGTCCTATCTACCAACTTGTGTCCATGATAGTTATATAGCTTTCTTGGGTAGGTGTCTAGTGACAAGAGTTTGTTTTTTTGTTGATGTTTTTTAAACTGAAGTCACACGCACACATCTGCCCCACATTCTCTCTCATACACACGCATATACATTCAGTGCGTGCATGTGTGTGTGTGTGTGTGCGCGCGCGTACACACACACACACACACACACACACACACACACACACACACACACACACACAAGCACTTTTCAGCAGGATCCACTATGTTTTAGCCAAAGCGAAAGGAAGTGACATGTTTGGTTGATAATGCATGTTCTCAGAAAATGTTCCGTGGAACCATGAGGTTGGGATCTTTTCTACTTTTGCTTCTTCTTCTTCTTCTTCTTCTTCTCCTTCTCCTCCTCCTCCTCCTGCTTTTTCTTCTTCTTCTTCTTCTTCTTCTTCTTCTTCTTCTTCTACTTCTTCTTCGTCGCCTCTTCCTCCTCCGTCTTCTCCTCCTCCTCCTCCTCCTTCCTTTTCTTCTTCTTCTGCTTCTTCTTCTTCTTCTTCTCCTTCTTCTTCTTCTTCTTCTTCTTCTTCTTCTTCTTCTGCTTCTTCTTCTTCTTCTTCTTCTTCTCCTTCTCCTTCTTCTTCTCCTCCTTCTTCTTCTTCTACTTCTTCTTCTGCTTCTTCTTCTACTTCTTCTTCTTCTCCTCCTCCTCCTCCTCCTCCTCCTGCTTTTTCTTCTTCTCTTTCTTCTTATTCTTCTACTTCTTCTTCTGCTTCTTCTTCGTCTTCTTCTTCTTCTTCTTCTGCTTCTTCTTCTTTCCTGCAGTCTCAAGTTCAGGAGCAGCACTGATGACCTGGCAACCAGTTTAATCCATTTGTGTCAGATTAGCATTGTTGAACTAATTCCGAACAAAAGGTCCACGCCCTAACACCCCCCCCCCCCCTCCCCTCCTCCCTTCACTTCTACCGGATTTCACTGTTGTGAACACTGGTGTGAGGCTTGTGACTGAAAAAGATTGCCTGTAGTCTGTCTTCAGCATGATTGTATGATTGTACAACTGTCGGGCCTAAGACAGCCCCGAGGAATGATTGTAGGAAATAGATGTAAGATGACCCACGAATTGTGAAAAAAAAAAAAAAAGGTAGCTGAGGAATGGTTGTAAAATAGATTTAAGATGGCCATCATAGTGGCTGTTGATGATAGTTTGCTTCTTTTTTTTTTTTTTTTTTTTTTTTTTTTTTTTTTTTTTTTTCAGTGAGGAAAAGTTGTTCAAGTTTCAGAGCATTGAACCCCGAGGGTCCAGGGATTGTGTTCATTCTTTAGTTTAACATCTTTTCCACTGTAAGTGATACTAGACGAAGGGGTTGTGTGTGTGTGTGCTTTGGGTACATGTTGCATACCAGTTGTGATGAAAAGGTGTTCCAGTTTTGTGTGTGTTTATTGGTTGGTTGGTTGGTTGGTTGTTTTTTTTAGTTTGTTCTTTTTATCACGTACTTCTTCCTCCGTGTTGTTGTCGATTACAGACATGGTGATTCACAGCTGCTTACTCTCTCAATCCCCCCCCCCCTCCCCCCCTCCCTTCCTCCCTCCCTCTGCACATGATGGATAATTCATGCAGTAATTCGTGAATGGGGGGGGGGGGGGGGGAGTGTTTGTGCTGGCCAGTGAATATGCATTATTATTATGCTTGTGTGCGTGTGTGTACCGGGGGGGGGGGGGTGAGTGCATGTGAAGGTGTGTGTGTGTGTGCGTGCACACATGCGTGTTTTTTGTGTTCATGTTTTTTGCATTGACGGTAGACACTTAAGCTGTGTGTGACATTCTTTGCGCTTTAGTTGTGTTCTAGAAACTTGATGTTCATAGTTTCTTTTTCTTTTTTTTCTCTTTTTTTTTTTTTTTCCAACTCCCAGTTTATGTTGATCATAAACTTGATGATGCCAGTTTTGATTGCTATAATGTGCGAAACAAAAACCAGCTGCTCTCGGTTTTGTGAGTGCGTGAAAGTGTGTGTTTTACATATATGTGAAAAAGTTTTTGGTGGGGTGATTGTGGATTAACATGGAGAGGTTGGGTTTTTTGGGGGTGGGGGGAGGGGGAATTCTTTTTTTTTTTCTTCATATTTCTCCAATTGAAATGTCGATGTCTTGGAGTTTTTTTGTTTTTTGGGTTTTTTTAGTGTGTGTTTAGACTTCATTTGTACCACATGTTTACATTTAGCACACATCATGTCAGTGGAAGTATACATTGTCGCTTTGTTCTTTGTTCACACAGAGCCACACACCCCCCCTCCCCCACCTCCCAACCCCCACCCCTCCACCCCTCCACCCCCTGCTTCATGTTGGATGCTGGTAAAGGCTCCTCTCACTCCTCTACTGTGTTGCTGGTGTTTGGGGTTTTTTTCTCTGTTTTTTCTTTCTTTTTCTTTTCTTCTTTTTAATAAGTGCTAAAAATGTGATCATGTTGTTTTCTTCGTCTTCTTCTTCTTCTACCCCACGTCCACCCTCACTATGTTCTTTTTTTTGGTTTGTTTGTTTGTTTTTTTGTTTTTGCACCTAGCAGCAGCGATTGTATCATTGTGTGTTAATTAACTGTGTTTTTTTGTTGTTTTTTCCCCCAAAATGAGTGCTCTCTGAACAGGTAACAGATGTGTATGTTGTTGTTTTTTGTTTTGTTTTGTTTTCTAATCAGTAGCTGTCTACTTGAATTTAAACGAATGAAATGATTTGGAAATAGGTCATTTAAACGATAGAAAAGAAAGGATTTGGGAATGTGTTTAGAGTAAGGAAAGCGACTGGGGAATATATATCATGTGAATGACTAGAAGGATTGAGGAATATATAATTCACAGGAAAGGAACACACACACACACACACTCTCTCTCTCTCTCTCTCTCTCTCTCTCTCTCTCTCTCTCTCTCTCTCTCTCACACACACACACACACACACACACTCTCTCTCACACACACAGACACGGTATTTCGATGAATGACTCATAGGAAAACAAAGAATTTGTTTAAAAAATATATATATATGTCTTTTAGATATGCTGGTTATTCAGAAACGGGTCCTTCCTACAAACCCACTTTCCCAGAATGGAACGCCCTCAAAACCCCACCCCTACCCCCACCCCCACCCCTACACACACACACACCAACCCCCCACCCCGCACACTCCTTCTCTCACAGAAAGCTGGAGGACCCTTAGAGAGAGACAGAGACAAGAAGTCTTGACGATTTCTCCAGTGGGCACTCATTTTGGAAACTATTATCACACGTTCTCCCCCCCCCCCCCCCCCCCCCCCCCCGCCCCTCCTCCTACAACCCCACCCCTCCTACACTATCGTCAAAGCAGTACCTCACCCTCATACCTGTCAACCACCACTACCACCACCCCAACCCCCCAGCGTCTGCGTGTACGTACTACTACCCTGTTGTGCAACACTTGTTGGCAGTCATGCAGTAATTTATTTCAGTTGTGTATGGGTTGTCATGTACTTTTTTTTTTCTTTTTTTTTTTTTTCGTTTGTTTGTTTGCATTTTTCATGTGTCCAGACTGAGGAGTAAAGTCTGCCTGTTTTCCAGGCGGTTACAGTGAAAAGGTGTTGGTGGCTGTGTGTGTGTGATTGTTGTGTGTGTGTGTGTGTGTGTGACTGATGTCTTGTGTGTGCGTGTGAGTAGGTTGGTGGGGAGAGTGTTTCTGTGGTGGATGAGCTGGCTTTGGACTCGTGGTTTTGTTTTTGTTTGTTTTGTTTTTTGTTTGTTTTTTTGTCCTTTTTTCTTGAACAAAGATTTACAGATTACAAGATTGAGATACTTTTTTTTTTTTTTCATTCAGGAAGTAAAAAAAATAATGTTAATGTCAACAGTCCCGCCTCAAAATGATAGAGGTATCTCTCTCCCTTTGTGTGTTTCTGCCTCTTTCGTTTGCTCACACGTGCATGCGCGAGCATGCGTGAAGACGCGCGCGCGCACACACACACACACACACACACACACACACACATACACACACATCTAAAATCGCACTGCATGGATTGACATTAAACCCTAAGAAATGAAGAACACACACACACACACACGCACGCACGCACACACCGACAAAGCGATTCACAAACCAACAGGTAGCCTAAATTCCAATAATTATGACTTTAATAGTGGATGTTTTGATAACAACAAACAGGATCCTCATGCAAGCAAATACACATCGCAGTATATAAATATATTGACGCTGTGGAGGTAATAATACTTTTCATCAGCAGAAAGACCGCGCAGAACTAGAAATTTGCGCATCATCCATCCGTCGTCATATTGCTTGAAGTGAGAAGAGGGCACATTGTTTCTATACCTAAAGGAAATAGAGAGAAGGAATGACGAAAAACGTAAGTCAATAACGGTCAACAAACCGAGAGAAATGAGTGTTTTGTTTTCGAAGTGGCAGACGCGCAATGATGGAATGTCAGGCAAAGAAGCATGGATCCATTGGCAAACGTAATGTTTTCTTCCAGAGTTCTCCCAACAAAACTCTCTCTCTCTCTCTCTCTCTCTCTCTCTCTCTCTCAATCTTACCCCCCCCCCCCCCCTTTCTCTCTCCCCCCCTTTCTCTCTCTCTCTCCCTTCTTTTTTCTTTAATCACATTTAATATATCAATCTCACGTGCTTTTGAAAAAAAAACACCATGCACTGTATTGCATTCTGTACATATAATTTGTTTATCTATACCATCCTTTCAGATGTTTGTCTTTAAAAAAAAAAAAAAATTTTTTAATGACCTGAACAGGCAAATGTGGGTACAATCGTGCAAAAAGGCGTGTGTGGTTTTTTGTAGAAGAAAAAAAAGACTGAGTATGTAATGTAAAAACAAATCTCACGCTTGTGAGTGCGCGCGTGCACACACACACACACACACACACACACACTGACAAACAAACACACGCGCGAGCACGTACCCACACACAAACACCCATACAGAAAAGAGGGCATACTATCGACTACACTGACAGAGAATAATTACACAGCCAACGTTCACTCTGATGGAGAATAATTACACAGCGTCAAAAGCCTGAACGAACCAACATTTACACAAAGGTAGGCTGTACCCATAATCGGCTGACACGTATGTACACCTGACTGGCGCAATAGCCGAGTGGTTAAAGCGTTGGACTGTCAATCTGAGGGTCCCGGGTTCGAATCACGGTGACGGCGCCTGGTGGGTAAAGGGTGGAGATTTTTCCGATCTCCCAGGTCAACATATGTGCAGACCTGCTAGTGCCTGAACCCCCTTCGTGTGTATACGCAAGCAGAAGATCAAATACGCACGTTAAAGATCCTGTAATCAATGTCAGCGTTCGGTGGGTTATGGTAACAAGAATATACCCAGCATGCACCCCCCCGAAAACGGAGTATGGCTGCCTACATGGCGGGGTAAAAACGGTCATACACGTAAAAGCCTACTCGAGTACATACGAGTGAACGTGGGAGTTGCAGCCCACGAACGCAGAAGAAGAAGAAGTATGTATACATGTTTTGCTCTTTGGTCGGCTCGATGGACTTTGGAAGATGTTGGATCGTCGTGTGTGTCTGCTGGAGGCTGGGTCTCCCTACCCTACACCTGGGCCAACATTAAACCACCTCACATGTACACACACACACACACACACACATACCTTGCCTACACCTGGGCCAACATTAAACCACCTCACATGTACACACACACACACACACACACACACACACACACACACCTAGCCTATACCTGGGCCAACATTAAACCACTTCACATGTACACACACACACACACACACACACACCTTGCCTATACCTGGGCCAACATTAAACCACCTCACATGTATACACACACACACACACACACACACCCCTTGCCTATACCTGGGCCAGCGGTAAACCACCTCACATGTACACACACACACACACACACACACACACACACACCTTGCCTATACCTGGGCCAGCGGTAAACCACCTCACATGTACACACACACACACACACACACACACCTTGCCTATACCTGGGCCAGCGGTAAACCACCTCACATGTACACACACACACACACACACACACACACACTGACAAATGCTGCTTTTTCACAACAACAGCAACACTGACAACGAATCTCACTGAATTGACAATAAACTGACAGTATACAAGTAATGAAGCATACCAGTTCATTGATCACACACACACACACACACACACTCACTCACACACTCACTCACTCACTCACTCACACAGAGAGTTTGCACACCCTTAAAACAACTGCATCCAGACCAATTTCTCTCTCAATTTCAAAAACGACAAAAAGGAAAAAACAACAAAATTTCTGACAATTTGTTCGTACTAGCATCAACTCTCAAAATAAAAGACCAGAATAAGAAACAGACAACAAGAGTCAATCTTTGAATGACGAGTCACCACACAGAATCACATCACGATGTATAATTATGACTGACTATAATTTTGCGTATCGATTGCATTAATTAACTCTTGTGAGACGTGGCGTCAGTTCCTTGAGTGGCACACATACATACACTGAACGGTCGGCTTGTAACATCTTACATGCTTTAAATAAAAAATTTTAAAAAAATAAAATATATATATATATATAAAGGCCACGATTGTTTTTTTTTTGATTATTTGGTTTTTTTATCATTCCAGCAGAAGACTTTTTCTTTGCGAAGGAACCAGAATGCACACCTCATGAGTCCACTTTTTGACTTAGAAGCTTCCGTGTCGTTGGACGTAGGAGGCAGTCGACTATTGTGCTGTTTCATTGTCCACGGTCCTCAGTCAGTTTGCTGGTGTCACCCCATCGTCTGTCGACATGTCTGAGGTCTCTCTCTCTCCACTGTTTGCTGGTGTCACCCCATCGTCTGTCGACATGTCTGAGGTCTCTCTCTCTCCACTGTTTGCTGGTGTCACCCCATCGTCTGTCGACATGTCTGAGGTCTCTCTCTCTCCACTGTTTGCTGGTGTCACCCCATCGTCTGTCGACATGTCTGAGGTCTCTCTCCACTGTTTGCTGGTGTCACCCCATCGTCTGTCGACATGTCTGAGGTCTCTCTCTCTCCACTGTTTGCTGGTGTCACCCCATCGTCTGTCGACATGTCTGAGGTCTCTCTCCACTGTTTGCTGGTGTCACCCCATCATCTGTCGACATGTCTGAGGTCTCTCTCCACTGTTTGCTGGTGTCACCCCATCGTCTGTCGACATGTCTGAGGTCTCTCTCTCTCCACTGTTTGCTGGTGTCACCCCATCGTCTGTCGACATGTCTGAGGTCTCTCTCTCTCCACTGTTTGCTGGTGTCACCCCATCGTCTGTCGACATGTCTGAAGTCTCTCTCTCTCCACTGTTTGCTGGTGTCACCCCATCGTCTGTCGACATGTCTGAGGTCTCTCTCTCTCCACTGTTTGCTGGTGTCACCCCATCGTCTGTCGACATGTCTGAAGTCTCTCTCTCTCCACTGTTTGCTGGTGTCACCCCATCGTCTGTCGACATGTCTGAGGTCTCTCTCCACTGTTTGCTGGTGTCACCCCATCGTCTGTCGACATGTCTGAGGTCTCTCTCTTCAGTGTTTGCTGGTGTCACCCCATCGTCTGTCGACAAGTCTTAGGTCTGTCTCCACTGTTTGCTGGTGTCACCCCATCGTCTGTCGACAAGTCTTAGGTCTGTCTCCACTGTTTGCTGGTGTCACCCCATCGTCTGTCGACAAGTCTGAGGTCTGTCTCCACTGTTTGCTGGTGTCACCCCATCGTCTGTCGACACGTCTGAGGTCTCTCTTCAGTGTTTGCTGGTGTCACCCCATCGTCTGTCAACATGTCTGAGGTCTGTCTCTCTCCACTGTTTGCTGGTGTCACCCCATCGTCTGTCGACATGTCGTGAGGTCTCTCTCTCCACACTGTTTGCTGCTGTCACCCCATCGTCTGTCGACAAGCCTGAGGTCTCTCTTCACTGTGTGCTGGTGTCACCCCATCGTCTGTCAACATGTCAGAGGTCTCTCTCTCCACACTGTTTGCTGCTGTCACCCCATCGTCTGTCGACAAGTCTGAGGTCTCTCTTCACTGTGTGCTGGTGTCACCCCATCGTCTGTCGACATGTCTGAGGTCTCTCTCTCCACTGTTTGCTGGTGTCACCCCATCCTTCTGTCAACAAGCCTGAGGTCCCTCTTCACTGTTTGCCGCCAGTTTAGGGGGGTGGGGGGGGGGAACAAACAAAAAACCCCAATAATGTTCAGTGTTGGAATCGCAGCAAAACTTTCCGTGAGAAGACACCGAGCTGAGCTACTACACCAGCCATAAATAACTAAACAAAACAAACAAACAAACAAAGACGCCATCACGTGATTTGGACCTGAGAGTGCTTGGACGCTTCCTCCAGAATCTTGAGAGCATCGTCGTAGGAAGGAGGGGGTGGGGTGTGGGTGGGGGAGGGGGCGGGGGCTGAGTCCGACGGGTAGATGGCGGACATGAGGTCAAAGATGGACAGGTGCATACCCAGAAACCTCCGCCCGGACGACGAACAGGCTGGAGGGGGAGGGGGAGGGGGAGACTGGGCAGTGGTCATCACCCTACCTGGACGCGGCTGAGGAGGAGGGTGGAAAGACGTGGATGCCGTTTGAGTCCCTGACGACCGTCCTACACCACCACCACTACTCTCCCCATCACTAGGCATCACCACAGTCACGTGTCCAGGCCCTGGCCAATCGTAGGCCGGTGGGGGCCCGCGCCGCGAGGGGGAGTGGTGGTGGTGGGTGATGGCGTCACTACTCTCTGAGAAGACCGCGGGGGGCATGAGAGCGTCGGTGGAGGAGGACGAGGAGTAGGAGGCATAGGACGCCCGCCGCTCGCTGGCGTCGTCGGACATGGACGACACAGAGGTGCTGTAAGTCCTGCTGGACGTGGTGCTGGTGCTGGGATGTGGATGGGCCGCTGGAGGAGAAGGAGGAGGAGGAGGAGGAGAAGAAGGGGAAGAAGAAGGAGGAGAAGAAGAAGTTGAAGAGCCGCGGCTCCCCACAGCAGTGGAAGGCGGTGGGTTGTAAGATGACACAGAACCAGACGCCGCAGACGCTCCTAAACCTGCACGGACTGGCACTGACGTAGTGGACACAGCAGAACGTGAGCTCGGCGCCTCACGGGACATGTCCACCATGGTGGCCCCGTGGTTAACTCACTCGCTGCCATTGTCCGCATATGCGGACATCGTCGGAGAAAGCGTTGGATGCCAATGTCCGCATATGCGGACTTGGATTTTAAAAAGTCGTGCAGTCGGAGTGACGCGTCGGATGCGAAAATCAAAAGCAGATGTGATATCTTACGTCACCTCTGGTCAGCTTTTCATTCACACACGCTGCGTGTGTGTCGCGATAAGCTCAACCGCAGTTGATAACAAAGCGTGCCCCCTGTCAGCTTTGTAAGTTGTTTGACAAGATGGCGTCACGGCGAAGTGTTCGACACGGTCGGAGAGGTGAAATGTTACTCAGCGTCGAAGATGCTTTGGAAATGATCCAAACTGAAGGCTCTGATGTCAAAGGAGATCATGTTGATTCTTCGGACAGTGAATTTGAACCAGATCCCAATGAACTAGAAATAGATTCGGCCGCTGAAGAGAGTGTTTACAATGGAGAGGAAAGTGAGGAATATGTGCCAGCAGAGAGACAGACACAGACGACGAAACCACTGAGGAAACGGACGATTTTGCAAGTGTTTTCACCAGTGATTGGACTGACAATTTTTCCTTTTTCCCTCTTGCACATCCCTTCACTGGCATACCAGGTTTCTCAGCTGACTGGACAGTCAACACCCAGCTGGTTGAGTTTTTTTCTTTGTTCTTTGATTTTCATTATGTAGAGACAATTTTTTTTTGTATGTGTGAATTTCAACTTTCTTCACCACCTGTTCATACTTCATTGCATGCACTAGGTCTTCAGTTCCTCAAATAGTGTTAGAATGTGATGTGGAACACGTTGGTGTACCTTTCTGATGGGTGCAAAAATGCTAAAAAATACACAAAATATGGACACCGGGATCAACATCAAGATGGTGAGTAAATACTTTGATTTTTTGCACACATATGGAACAACATTCCTTGCATACATATACTAAATATCAATTGTCTGGGTGTTTATTTGTTTTTTTTTACAAATTTTCCCCCATCCTATACAAACCCTGGGTTTTCAGGGATTGGCAAGGGCAAAAACTCTTGGCATGGAGTGAGTTAACCCTCCCTTCCAGCCTCACGGCCAGCGACGTCAGCAGTCTCTCCGCCCCGCCGCTCCTCTCCGCTCCCGTCTCCGTCTCCCCCACCACGCTCCCCTCGCCTCGCTGCAGCACCCCGCTGGAGATGACCGACACGGGTCGGGGATTCCCGAACATGGGCTGGGAATTCCCGAACGCTGACTGGGAATTCCCCAACACGGACTGGGAATTCCCGAACAGTTCTTCGTAGGCTGGGGGAGGGTCCGCCGTGCTGCAACTTCCAGCCTGACCCCCGTTGGCCAGGGCTCCTTGCTGGTTTTGTTGGCGTCGCTGCTCTTCCCGCCTGTATTTCCGCAGCTGAAAGACTAGGACACAGGCCAGGGGGATGACCACGGCCCCGCCTGCCACTATGGCCGTGAAGCCTCCCTTGGCCAAGCCCATATCGTCCTCCTCCTCGTCCGTGTCGTCGTCGTCCCGGTCTGTAACAACATCACAGGCGCGTGAGTAGGATGGAGGGATTTAGGCTGAGGCAGAGAACCATATGATAGAGTACAATGCGATTTCAAAATACGATACGATACGATACAATATGATGATGATGCGATACGATCCAGCACGATATCATGTGATACGATACAGTGCGCCGATTGTCTGTGTCTAAATATCTCCCTCTGCCTCTGTCTGTCTGTCTGTCTGTCTGTCTTGTCTTGTTTTGTCTGTCTGTCTCTCTCTCTCTCTCTCTCTCTCTCTCCAAAACTCTCTCCCCACACACCTCCTTCCTCCCTCAAACACGAAACCGAAATCGAAACGAAACAGCTCCCCCCCCCCAACCCCCACCCCCACCCCCCTTCCCCACTCCCCAAAAAACCCCGACGGAAACCAGAGACACGTTCTCACACACAAGGGGACAAAGGGAGACAAAAAGATAAAGGGGAGGTCATTAACTCAACTCAGCCTGAGTGGTGGGAGAGGGGGGGGGGGGGTGGCGAGAAGAAGATGGGAGGGGTGAGGTGGGGGTAAGGGGTGATGGGGGGGGGGGCTCCAATCACGTGAGCGCGTGACCACTGCCAGTGCCAGACTCGCGTGACGCAAACAAACAATATTATCAGCGAACAGGACAAGTGGACCCATTCAGTACATCACTGATACGACAGTTCAAGTCAACCACCACACGCCGCACACTTCCTCACTTCTTCTTATCAGCACTTCCAGCAGCCATGGCGCCCAGTGAGAGAGGGGGAGATAACTATGCAGTCATGATCCTTGTAATCACGGCCCGCACAGTACAGGCACTTAGAGTTTTTGTTGGGTTTTTTTGTTTGTTTGTTGTTGTTGTTTTCCCTCTACGATTGGGAGCGGCAGAGGAGGAGAGAAAGTGCGAGGTAGAGGAGGGGTGTGGGGGGGGTAAGATGAAGGGATGGTGGAGGGGGGGATGTGGATTTCTCTCTCTCTCTCTCTCTCTCTCTCTCTCTCTCTCTCTCTCTCTCTCTTTCTTTTTTTTCTTTCTTTCCTTTTTTTGCGGGGAGGGAGGGTTGCTCGTGTGCTTTTTTTTTTTTTTTTTTTTTTTTTTTTTAAGCAGCTTTGTTCTCACTCTCCTTTGGTGTGGAGGTGTTGTGGAAAGATCTCTTGTTCAAAGTGTCAAGCAGACAAACAAGCTGACAACGACGGCAAAGAGACTGAGAAAAAGAAAGGAAAATATGGAAACGAAACGAAACGAAACAAACCTCAACAAGCAACGTTGAAAGGGTCCGGGTTTACTTTTTCTTTTCCCTTCTTTTTTTTCTGCTAGGCCGCCTCAAGGGTTGCGAGTGAAGAAAGGCAACTTCACCAAATGCTGCTTTTTCTTCTTCTTCTTCTTTTATTTTTATTTTTTTTAATCAACTCCTCATCTACACAGATGGTGGGAAACAGGGTCACCGCATTCTTCTCGCTCCAGTGAGAACGGAACCTCGGACTCAGTGAAGTGGAAGAATGGGTGAGGCCGAGGACATGAAGGGAGGATTGGGGTGTTGGTGTGGGGGGGGGGGGATTAGGTCGGGATGGAGGTGGGTAGTGGTGGGGGTGAATTGTTGTTGTTGTTGTTGGGCCTCGCACAGTGTGGTAGGCAGGAGGAGTTAGAAGGGGTGGGTGTTGGGTCAGCGTGCTGTGGAAGGTAGGGGAGGTGGGGGGACGGGGGGGGGGGGGGGTTGTGAGAAAAACTGGGGGTCACTGCTTCAAAAGAGAGGTTGTAATGCTCTCTCTCTCTCTCTCTCTCTCTCTCTCTCTCTCTCTCTCTCTCTGTCTCTCTGTCTCTCTCTCTCTCTCTGTCTCTCCCTGTCTCTCTCTCTCTCTCTCTCTCTCTCTCTCTCTGTCTCTCTCTCTGTCTCTCCCTGTCTCTCTCTCTGTCTCTCTCTAAGTGTCTAACAGTTAACTTATCGAATTATTAAAAGTTAAAACGTGCTGAAACTTAAATACCTCCTTAACCGAACAATTATCAACCGCACTGCTGTGTATGTGTATGTCTGGAACTATTGATTGTATGTGTACTGATATGTATTCAATGTTTACTTGATTTGGGCGTTTGGTTTTACTGCATTTTTGTTGTTGTTGCTGTTGTTTTTTGTCCTCGTCCCTATGACATGGGCATATGGCTTAGTGCATTAAATCAACTGAGTTCGGAGTTCTATGTCTCTCTCTCCGTCTCTGTCTCTCTGTCTCTGTCTCAGCAGTGCACACACACACACTCACACACACACACACACACACACACACACACACACACGCACGCACGCACGCACACACACGCACACACACATACACACTCTCTCTCTCTCTATCTCTCTCTCTCTCTCACACATACACACACACACACAAAATCACACACGCGCGCGCGCACACACGCTCGCTCTCTCTCTCTCTCTCTCTCTCTCTCTCTCTCTCACACACACACACACACACACACACACACACACACACACACACACACAATACAAGTGGTCAAGGTCTGGCCGTGCAGATTGCGATAAAGATAATCGACACACCGCCACTTGAGCGGGGGTCTAGCCAGCGGGAAAAGGACAAGGAGAGGAAGAAGGAGGAGGAGGAAGAAGAAGGAGGAGGAGAAGAAGAAAAAGAAGGAGGAGGAGATGAAGGAGGAGGAGGAGGAGGCGGGGGAGCAGAAGAAGAAGAAAGAGGAGGAGGAAGAGAAGAAGAGGAAGGAGAAGAAGAAGGAGGAGGAGGAGAAGAAGAAGGAGGAGGTGGAGAAGAAGAAGAAAAAGAAGGAGGAGGAGAAGGTGGAGGAGAAGAAGAAGAAAAAGAAGGAGGAGGAGAAGGTGAAGGAGAAGAAGGAAGAGGGGGAGGAGGAGGAGAAGAAGAAGGAGGAGGGGGAGCAGAAGAAGAAGAAGAAGGAGTAGGAGGAGGAGGGGAAGGAGGAGAAGGAGAACGAGGAGGAGCAGAAGAAGAAGAAAAAGAAGAAAAAAGAAGAAGACGGAGGAGGAGGAGGAGGAGAATGAAGGGAGGAGGGGGGGGTGGAGAGAAGAAGAAGAATTAAATGTTAAATGACACCTTCCAACGCTCAGGGACGTTGGTAAAGGAATAGCAACATCATCATCATGATTGTCGTCATCATCAGCATAACCATATTGACCGTCAATGAAACACATCATCATCTTCATCACCATCACCGTCACCATCATCATGATCGTCGTCATCACCATCATCATCGTCACGATCGTCGTCATCACCATCATCATCATCCTCATCATCATCATAATTATCACCATCATCATACACTGACCGTCAATCCAGCACATCACCATCATCATCATCATCATTATCATCATCATCACCATCATCATCATCATCATCATCATCATCATCATCACCATCATCATCATCATCATCATCATCATCATCATCATCACCACCACCACCACACACTGACCGTCAATCCAACACATCACCATCACCATCATCACCATCACCACCATCATCACCACCCACCGTCAATCCAACACATCACCATCATCATCACCATCATCACCATCACCACCATCATCACCACCCACCGTCAATCCAGCACATCACCCTGATCATCATCGTCATAATCATCACCACAAACACACACTGACAATCAACCCATCACCACCACCACCACCATCATCATCACCATCACCACCATCACCACTATCATCACCACCCACCGTCAATCCAGCACATCAGCCTCAGCTCATAGTCGGCACAGGGCGCCGTGCCGGACAAGATCTGGTCGTGGTCCTTGCACAGGAGCCCCGTCAGGTTGCAGGGCACGCGGAGCACGTTATCCTCGTGACGGAACTGACTGCTGAAGGTCACGTTGGTCCCGGCCTTGCGACACTGCACCGCCACCACTCTCTCCCTCCCGCACGGCAGTTGATACATCTGTGTGGGGGTGTTGGGGGGGGGGTTATGGAGGGTGGGGGGCGGGGAGGGGAGGAGGTTC
>NC_134888.1:1131713-1139213 GCF_041734735.1 Babylonia areolata | reverse complement strand
ATCAGAGTATTGCCGGCGCACAAAAAACATATCATGGACCTTTAAAAATGGAAATGATATTTAGGTAACATGAAATATTTCACACACACACACACACACACACACACACACACACACACACACATTTCTCAAGACTCATGACGGATGAAGTTAAGGATGTTGAAGGATGTCACCCAAGACACTCGGCACACTTTCTGTATGTATATACACACACACACACACACACACACACACACATATATATATACACATGAGCTGGCCTTTGATCGAGCCTTTGACAGGAATTTTTCTCATAAGGTTCGAACCCACACTCCCTCACTCGTCAGTCCGTGAATGTGGAGTGATGGCCTAGAGGTAACGCGTCCGCCTAGGAAGCGAGAGAATCTGAGCGCGCTGGTTCGAATCACGGCTCAGCCGCCGATATTTTCTCCCCCTCCACTAGACCTTGAGTGGTGGTCTGGAAGCTAGTCATTCGGATTAGACGATAAACCGAGGTCCCGTATGCAGCATGCACTTAGCGCACGTAAAAGAACCCACGGCAACAAAAGGGTTGCTCCTGGCAAAATTCTGTAGAAAAACCCACTTCGATAAGAAAAACAAATAAAACAGTACGCAGGAAATTTTTTTTTAAATGGGTGTCGCTGTAGTGTAGCGACGCGCTCTCCCTAGGGAGAGCAGCCCGAATTTCACACAGAGAAATCTGTTGTGATAAACAGAAATACAAATACAAATAATCGCTTCGCCTCGTCACGCACGGCCGCGAATAAGTCAGAAAAGCAGCTCGTTTATCAGTGAACTCTGAAAGTGAAAAACAACATCAACAACAACAAAGGCGACGAGACAAAAGCCAGACAACGTGTCCTTTAACGTGACCGTTTTGCCTGAATCGAGACCTGTTTGTTGCGTCAGACATGTGGGTCACACAGGCCAGCTCTACGTGTACCTATCCACGTCAGTGACTGAGAGTGAGAGAGAGAAATAGACAGAGACAGTGAGAGAGGAGAGAGAGAGAGAGAGAGAGAGAGAGAGAGCGGGGGGGGGGGGGGGTGCGGGGGGACACAGAGAGAGAAACAAAGAGACAGAGACACACAGAGAGAGGGAGAGAGAGAGAGAGTGGGGGTGGGTACAGGGAGACAGAATCATTGAAACAGAGAGAGAGACTGAGAGAGAGAAAGAGGGAGTAGACATTCAGAGAGAGATCGAGAGAATGAGACAAACATATATTTTGAGACAGACAGAGACAAGTGGAGAAGTGGAGAGTGAGACATAGACAGACAGATAGATAGAGAGACAGAGAAGGTAAAATAATTCCTGCACCAGTCACGCAAATGTGTGTGTGTGTGTGAGACAGACAGACAGACAGAAACAGCCAGCCAGAAAGAAAGAGATAGGTGTAGGGGGCCAGGCGAGGGGGGGTGGGAGCGGTGTGAATATGGAGCAAACCAGTACACGCTGTGCAATCCGGTTTATTCCACAACGAACCTCAATCGGTTCAGGTTCAACGGTTTTTGACGTAAGACGTAGTTCATCTTTCCTGTTCTTTGGGGAACAAGGGGGTGGGGGTCGGGGAGTTGGGGGTGGGGGTGGGGGGGTACTTTCAGATTATTACTACACGCATGTACACACGCACGCTTTTGTCGACTATGGTAGTGTGTCATGATGCACCACCCTCCTCCACCACCCGACCCCCTTCTACCTTTGTCCATCCCCTACAAACTGCACGTTTCGAGGCCGACCAACAAGAACAACCTCTTTGGGTTTTACTCTCTCTCTCTCTCTGTCTGTCTCTTCTCTCTCTCTCTCTCTCTGTCTGTCTGTCTCTTCTCTCTCTGTCTCTCTCTCTTCTCTCTCTCTGTCTGTCTCTTCTCTCTCTCTCTCTCAGTCTCTCTCTCAAGGACAGATTGGAAGAATAGGCTACGCCTAAAATTAAATAATCTTAATCCATGAATAAAGAACGTTCTGAGTTCTCTCTCTCTCTCTCTTTCTCACACACACACACACACACACACACACACACACACACACACACACACACACACACACTTTTCCCTACCCTCTTCCCGCAGTACTGTTCACCCCACCCCCATTCTCTCTCCTCTGTTGTGGACTACCTTTCAGACCTCTCTCTCTCTCTGTCTGTCTGTCTGTATCTCTCTCTCTCTCTCTCTCTCTCTCTCTCTGTCTCTCTCTCTCTCTCTCTCTCTCTCTCTCTCTCTCTCTCTCTCTCTCTCAGTTTGTCATATATTTGTATAAAGCGTTTCAGATTCGTTCTATCTGTTGTGCGTAATGTGTGTTGTTGTAATTTTGTTTGTTGAATCCAGTCTTCTTCTTCTTCGTTCGTAGGCTGCAACTCCCACGTTCACTCGTATGTACAGGAGTGGCCTTTACCCACCAGGCGCCGTTACTGAGATTCGAACCCGGGACCCTCAGATTGAAAGTCCAACGCTTTATAACCACTCGGCTGAATCCAGTGTAGAATGTGATGTGCTATTGATTTAATGTTTTCACACCACCATCACCTTCACGACGGGCTGTGGCATGTACAATATTCTCTCTCTCTCTCTCTCTCTCTCTGTCTCTGTCTCTCTCTCTCTCTCAACCTCCAGTTGCGGACCACCTTTCAAACCATCTCTCGATATTTTCCCCCAGACCCCCTAACCCCCTCCGCCCGTCCCCTCCCCCCACCCCCACCCCCCCATAAACTGCAGCAGCAGTAGCAGCAAGGTAGAGGTTCGCCATCCGGACCATCTGTTGTCCGCACGTGGTTTACGAGTATGACATGTCGCTATCCCCCCCCCCCCTCGCTCACACCCTGAACACACACACATGCACACACACACACACACACACACACAAGTTCATCCTCTCTCCATCCCAGCGCCTTCCCACCTACATCCTACTACCAACCCATGACAGCCGTGTATATCTACATGTATGTATGTATGTATGTATGTATCTATGTATGTATGTATCTATGTATGTATGTATCTATGTATGTATGTATGTATGTATGTATGTATGTATGTACATGCATGTAGACAGCATGCATATGTACCTACCTACATACGTGCTCACCTACCTACCTACCTACATACATACATACATACATACATACCTATCAACCTACCTGTCTGCCTGCCTGTCTGCCTGCCTGTCTGCCTACCTACCTGCCTACCTACCTACCTACATACCTACCTACCTATCTACCTGCCTGCCTACTTACATACATACATACATACCTAACTACCTACCTACCTACCTACATACATACATACCTAACTACCTATCTATCTACCTACCTACCTACCTACTTATCTACCTGCCTGCCTGCCTACCTACCTACCTGCCTACATACATACATATATACACACTTACACACGTGTTCAGCCAAGAGATTAGTGATTTTGAGAAAAGAATCACGATTGTGTTGTTGTTCGTTTTGTTGCTGATGCTGCTGTTATGTTGTTGCTGCTGCTGCTGCTGGTGCTGCTGTTTTAATTGGTGTGGTTGCTGCTACTGCTGTTTTAATTGCTGTTGTTATTGCTGC
The DNA here is from genome assembly GCF_041734735.1 of Babylonia areolata. Taxonomy (NCBI): domain Eukaryota; kingdom Metazoa; phylum Mollusca; class Gastropoda; order Neogastropoda; family Buccinidae; genus Babylonia; species Babylonia areolata. The sequence goes on along the minus strand of NC_134888.1, from coordinate 1,135,666 downwards.
TGCTGCTGTTTTAACTGCTGTTGTTGTTGCTGTTGCTGCTGCTGCTGTTTTAATTGCTGTTGTTATTGCTGCTGCTACTGCTGTTTTAATTGCTGTTGTTGTTTTTGTTGTTGCTGCTGCTGTTTTAATTGTTGTTATTGCTGCTGCTGCTGCTGCTATTTCAATCATTACTGTTACTGTTGTTATTGTTGTTGCTCGCCCCCGAAAACGGGGTATGACAATGCCTACATGAAGGGGGTCAACAAAAACGGTCATACACGTAAAAGCATACTGGAGCATAATGAGTAATCGTAGAAGTCGCAGCCCACAAACGAGAAAAAAAAAAACACCAAAGGTTATTGCAGTTGTCACTGTTCTTACTGTGGTAGTTTTTGTTTGGCATGCACATGGTGCAAAGCAGACGAACGACACAAAGCTTGGTTGGCACTGAATCGCTCGTGCAGTGCGCGGGAAAACTAACGCACGTGCGCGCCGTGCATTGTGTGTTGTCGCTGAGCCGATACCTCCTGGTATATATCATCTGTTGTTTTATGGTGGATGGGCCCGGGCCACACTTCTCATGCTTCACTCGCTGCCGTGTGAAACGAGACACGCACGCTCACACACACACACACACACACACACACACACACACACACACACAAACACGGCGCGCGCGTGCGCTCAAGTACAGAAGCGCGCAAACACGCATGCACGCACGTTCATAAACACTCCAACGTACAGTTATATGCAGGCTATGCTTTTTTTGGACAAATAACGAGGGAGAAAGAGACTCAGAGAGAAAAGGGAGGGAGAGAAAGAGACTGACATGGTGAAACAGACAGACAAACAGACAGACAGAGATAGAGACAGATAGGCAGACATAAAGAGACAGACAGACAGAGACAGACAGAGAGAGACTGAGAGACACAAAGAAAGAAGTAATATCATCCTGTTATCTGTATCAAATTTGTATCGGTGGAACGAGAGACAGACAGACCCGACGACAGCCTGCAGACACGAGACGTGTCTTTATCAGTGACTGACAACTGGAAACACACACTGACAACAGATCCCGAAAAGACAGGAACTCTGTGCAGAACTGAGGTATGTCTGTCTGTTTCAGTTCCTGTTTATCAATCTGCCCAGCTGCAGTGACGTCAGTAGTGAATGAGAAGCATCTAAAGAGAGACGGATACAGAAACAAGAAGAGACAGAGATAAACACGGAGAGAGTGGGGTGGAGAGAGAGACACAAAGAGCAGACAGAAAATGAGAAAGACAGAGACAAGGGAGATAAAGAGAGGGGAGAGACACAGGAAAGAGAGAGACAGAGAGTGGGGAGAGGAGAAAGACAGAGAGTGGGGAGAGGAGAAAGACAGAGAGGGGAGAGGAGAAAGAGAGAGACAGAGAGTGGGGAGAGGAGAAAGACAGAGAGTGGGGAGAGGAGAAAGACAGAGAGGGGAGAGGAGAAAGAGAGAGACAGAGAGTGGGGAGAGGAGAAAGACAGAGTGGGGAGAGGAAAAAGAGAGAGACAGAGAGGGGAGAGGAGAAAGAGAGAGACAGAGAGTGGGGAGAGGAGAAAGACAGAGTGGGGAGAGGAAAAAGAGAGAGACAGAGAGGGGAGAGGAGAAAGAGAGAGACAGAGAGTGGGGAGAGGAGAAAGACAGAGACAGAGAGTGGGGAGAGGAGAAAGAGAGAGACAGAGAGTGGGGAGAGGAGAAAGAGAGAGACAGAGAGTGGGGAGAGGAGAAAGAGAGAGAGGGGAGAGGAGAAAGACAGAGACAGAGAGTGGGGAGAGGAGAAAGACAGAGTGGGGAGAGGAGAAAGAGAGAGACAGAGAGTGGGGAGAGAAGAAAGACAGAGAGGGGAGAGGAGAAAGAGAGACAGAGTGGGGAGAGGAGAAAGAGAGAGTGGGGAGAGGAGAAAGAGAAAAGAGAGAGACAGAGAGTGAGGAAAAAGAGTGGGGAGAGGAGAAAGAGAGAGACAGAGAGTGGGGAGAGGAGAAGGAGAGAGACAGAGAGTGGGAGAGCAGAAAGAGAGAGACAGAGAGAGGGGAGAGCAGAAAGAGAGAGACAGAGAGTGGGGAGAGGAGAAAGAGAGAGACAGAGAGTGGGGAGAGGAGAAAGAGAGAGTGGGGAGAGGAGAAGGAGAGAGACAGAGAGTGGGAGAGGAGAAAGACAGAGTGGGGAGAGGAGAAGGAGAGAGACAGAGAGTGGGAGAGGAGAAAGACAGAGTGGGGAGAGGAGAAGGAGAGAGACAGAGAGTGGGAGAGGAGAAAGAGAGAGTGGGGAGAGGAGAAGGAGAGAGACAGAGAGTGGGAGAGGAGAAAGACAGAGTGGGGAGAGGAGAAGGAGAGAGACAGAGAGTGGGAGAGGAGAAAGAGAAGAGAGAGAGACAGAGTGGGGAGAGTGGGGAGAGGAGAAAGACAGAGTGGGGAGAGGAGAAGGAGAGAGACAGAGAGGGGAGAGGAGAAAGAGAGAGACCGAGGCATGGAGGAAGGAGAAAAGACAAAGAGAGATTGGTAGAGGGACGGGGAGGAGGGGGGTTGACAGAACACAAGCGAGAAGTACAAAGACGGGGGAAAAACAGACAGAAAGTGTATATATATATATATATACAAGAGAGAAAGAGAGGGGTGGATCAGAGTGACAGAGAGACAGAGACACAGAGACAAAGAGACGAAGACAAAGAATGAGAACCAGAAACAGACACACCTGGACTAACAAAGAGCAGTGTCAGACCTTTTTTTTTTTTTTTTTTTTTTTTTTTTTGCGATGGTCAAATGGTCAGAGCGTTCCATTCTCAAACGAGTTTCCGGAACTCGATCATGACAACAACGACGACGGCGACGACGACAACGATGATGACGATGACGAAGGCGATGACAATGATGATGATGACGACGATGGTATTAATAGGCCAACGATAGTGATAACTCCCGGACACTGCATAAGACGATTATCCTTACTTACATGTCCGGGTCCCCCCCACTACCTACTCGCCACTCCTTCCAAGCCAAGTCATAACACCTGATCTTGATCTGAACAGGAAGGTGCGAGGTGGGGGTGGGGGGATAGCGGAGGGAGCTGGTTGAGGGTGGCATTCGGGAAGGAGTTGGTGGGGGCTTTGGGGGGGGGGGAATCTTTTACTATCCGGGTGATCGTGCGGTCAATTATGCACACGCCCCCAGCCCTCCACCCTCCCCGTCCCTAAACCCTCTTCAGCCAGGACTTCCTCCTTGTTTCCTGCAGTAACACGTGGTCTTGCCTTGTCTTGCCTTGTCTTGCCTTGTCTTGTCTTGTCTTGTTAGCCAAACTTCACCCACGGACCGACAGCCAGGACTTCACCCCTCTACAGACATCTACAGACACTCAGGACATCACCCCTCTGCAAACAGCCAGGACTTCACCCCTCTTCCGACAGCCAGGACGTCACCCCTCTGCAGACAGCCAGGACGTCACCCCTCTGCAGACAGCCAGGACGTCACCCCTCTTCCGACAGCCAGGACGTCACCCCTCTGCAGACAGCCAGGACGTCACCCCTCTGCAGACAGCCAGGACGTCACCCCTCTACAGACAGCCAGGACTTCACCCCTTTACAGACAGCCAGGACTTCACCCCTCTGCAGACATCTACAGACACTCAGGACATCACCCCTCTGCAGACAGCCAGGACTTCACCCCTCCACAGACAGCCCGACTTACCCTCTAAAGACAGCCAGGACTTCACCCTCTACAGACAGCCAGGACTTCACCCCTCTGCAGACAGCCAGGACGTCACCCCTCTACAGACAGCCACGACTTCACCCCTCTACAGACAGCCACGACTTCACCCCTCTACAGACAGCCACGACTTCACTCTGCAGACAGCCACGACTTCACCCCTCTGCAGACAGCCACGACTTCACTCTGCAGACAGCCACGACTTCACCCCTCTACAGACAGCCAGGACTTCACCCCTCTGCAGACAGCCA
>NC_134888.1:969213-1116713 GCF_041734735.1 Babylonia areolata | reverse complement strand
TGATTTCTGTTGTGAATTTTTTATTTATTATCCCTTACAAAACAAAACAACAAAAAAAGAGGAGCATTTTCTTCAGTCATACAAGTTATGGTATTCATTTTGCTTTCTTTTGTTGAAAAAACAAAATAAGTTCTTCGGGATCAGGATTTGGGGCGTTGTTATAATTATATACAACTTGAGCCATTTTTGGCTTTTTATGCCTCTTCAGATTTTACTCCTTTTTATTGTTGGTCAGGTCGTTGACAAGGTCAGTCATTTTATCCATCAAAGTCGTATTTCGTTTTTGTCAATAACTCATGTTTATCTATGAGGTTCTTAAAAGTATTTATACAAGGTGCACGTTTGATATTGTTTGTTAATTTGTTCCAATAATTTGTTTCTCTGTTACTAAATGTAAACTTTCTGAGTTTTGTTCTGGAATATTGTTTAAATATTTTGTCTGTACTGTTTTTTTGTAGTGTCTACATTTGGACTTCAAAAATAGCATGCTTTGTTTACATCGTCAAACCCATTAAATGTTTTGTACGTGTGTATCAAGTCCCCTCTTACTCTCCTTGCTTTAACTCTCTCCATACGAACGGCGAAAGAGACGACGTTAACAGCGTTTCACCCCAATTACCATCATCAAAATATTGCAAGCGGAAGGCTCTTATACTGAAGAGGTGAATGTTGACAAAGAATACCACAATTCTGACGACGGAAGCTAAAGGTAGGGTCATTCAGACACCCACTGGACATCCGAGGGGTCAGTGTAGAGGAGAAGAGAGGACTGGCCGTACTGAGTGAGTTAAGTGCTCTTTGGAAATTATGTCCGTATCAGAGTATGCTGCTGTGGCTGCTTTTTGTCAAAAGTTGAGAAAGGTTTTTAAAGTCTTGTCAGTTTTTGCTGCTAATTGATTGTCCTTGTTGATTGAATGCTACAAAAGATTGTTAACCTTGGTGTAATCGTAAAAGCTTTTGAATATCACTGTAATAGTTAATCAGACCATTCAGGGCAATGGCGATCACTAAATTACTGACCAGGGAAGACATCCTGTTTAGATGGGGTTGCTTTATTTCATTATCGTCAAGACACTAATGAAAGATACTTTTGGTTTGCTTGAAGGAGTTGCTGGTCTGCTGCCGTCCCAGAGGTAAGACTGTCAGAGAATGGAACTGCTTTTAAGGGCAAACCACCCGTCAGTACTATGGTACCCTATCCATGTTTGTTCATTAATGGTATGCCAACAACGCTCAAGATATGAGCAGCCTTCATCAGTGAAGTGTACAGATCTGTTATAAAATTGTTGGTTTTTACTCTCTCTCTTTTTTTTCTTTTGTTTGTTTGTTTTTTGTTGTTGTTGTTGTTTGTGTTTATGAAGACATATATTTTTAGTGTGTTTTGAAAAACAAACATTTCTGTTAAGACTGAACTTTTCCCTCAAAATATTTATTATCATATCATCCGTACAGTAGATATATTGTGTGGCAGTATCATCAGCCAAGATAAGCGTAGATAGATTGTGTGGCAATATCATCAGTCACTAGATAAGAAGCAAAAGTGAAGGTTTTTGTTGTTTTGTTGTTGTTGTTGTTTTTCTTTAAAAATTGAAATTCACGTATGTATTTAAATTCTGTTGTTCGAATGGAATATCAGCTAGGTGAATACAGCAGAGGCCCACATATTCATAACCTCTGTCCACATCTCTCTGCTCCCAGTCTGTGACCGTGCAATGGATAGAGTTTGTCGGAGTGGTTTAATGACGATGTTTTTGAAGTAATACCGGAGGGCCTGTTATTTTGATACTGGTGTATCGTGACTAATGTGAGACTGCATCATTCAGGTATTGTGATATTCGATACATATATTCAAACTTATAAACTAAGTGAGCGGATTGTGTGGCAATATCAGCAGTCAGGAAAAGAAGCAAGTGTGAGGGAGGGGGCTGGGAGGGGGGTGGGGGTTGGTCTTCAAAAATTGAAATTCACGTGTGTAATCTTACTTTTGTTGTTGGAATGGAAGGAAATAATAGGCGAAGTACAACACAGGCCCACATATTCATAACCTCTGTTCACATCTCTATGCTCCCACTTTGTGACAGTGCATTGGATCGAGTTTGTCGGGCTGGTCTTAAACATAGCGACGATGTTTTATAAGTATGGCCCATTTTGATATTATTGATGTCGAGCATCATTATGTGGGATTGCATCATTCAGGTATAGCCGGTGATATTTGATGTATACAAAATACAGAATACTTTATTATTCAACAAGAGAAATTCATTTGTGGTGTAAAAAAAACATAAACAATACACAGAAATCACAATCATTCAACATGTATACATAAAAGACATAACATGTTTAGATGGCAACCCATGCGTACAACGTGATAAATAATCAGTCACAGTAGCGGACTACAACAACACAACAGAAACCTTTAAAAGGTAACTTAGAGTAAATCATACATACATCATCACAGCCATACATGTGCAACACAAAATCATTTAAAGGATATGAATAAAACAGGCATGAAATAGCAAACTAAAAGTAGACATAAGACATAAAAAGTTTATAATAACAATGCAATTCAACAATACTTTGATTTAAGATGTCACATTCCACATACACACACTCTGGTATACATTTTTTTGTTTTATCACAGATCAGATATCAATTATTGCTGTTTAATAGCTGAATTGAGGTTAGTATAAAAGCTGCATTTGGTTCTGTTTGTTTTAAATTTGGGGACACAGAACCGTTTGCCTGAAGGTAAGAGCTGGTAATAATTTGCCGGCGTATGGCAGCATTTGGCTTTCTATCAAATTGGATGTATGTATTTAACTTAAGCGTTATAAACTGATAAACTCAGCGAGCGGGGGATAAAAGAAAGTGGCACAATTCTTTCATAAATAAATAAATTAAACAAATAAATAACATGCCACTGATCTAAGTTGCTCGTTTTATGTCATATAGAAGGGAAATAACCCTTGGATCATTGTGGTTAACTTTCCTTGCGGAGTTGTCCGTGTCACACAACACCACACACACACACACACACACACACACACACACACACACACACACACGCACGCACGCACGCACGCACGCAAAGAAAACACGCACGCACACTCACGATGGATGAGAATGGTTCGGTTTGAGTTGGGCAAAACATAGACGCCAGAATTCCAAAGTTGCGAGACTGAGTGAACGCGGATACTGTCGAAGGGACATAACTCACGGTCCCCTTGAATGCCCCACACAAAGGGGTTTGTTTTTGGAGAATATCGAATCATATCAGATCACAGAAAGGGTGCGCCAACTTTATAGATTTGGTAAAATCGCATTAATTTATTGAAATCGCAGTATGTGTGAAAAATGTATCTTCTAACGATTACTGTAAAATAAATAAATCAATCAATGAATAAGCAATGGAAGTAAAGACATTCACATGCCATTTTGAAGCAACTTCACTAAAGATAATAAACATAACGTCTATTAATCAAAACTTTCATCGTTTTTACTTATTTTTCTTCTTCACAAAACATTAGTGTAAGCTGATTAGTTAATGGTTTAACTCAGGCAAAACAAACATATACAATAGTTCAACCGATTATAAAGACACACATTGAATTTTCGTTCTGACAAGGATATGAAGACAGAAATTAAAGATGTTTCTGGTTTGGGATTGTTGTTTCTGCTTTTGGATTTTTTTTCCCCTGAAGACATCATTGATCAGAATTTACATTTTACATGCATCTTACAATAACGTACTCATAATTTGTTCGAACCGTTCATTGCAAAAACACACACTTCCACATACTGATCTCCACCAAACAAACGTTATTGCATAGTCAGTTGGGAATGACCTTAACTTCAAGTTCAAAATTAGAATTTGACTCAAAATGAAAAGTTGTCAATCCTTGCAAATCACAAACACCCACAATAGATTGAAGTGTCCACCAAAGGATCACACACACACACACACACACACACACACACACACATCTTCACCAACAAACGTTATTTCCATACTGTTGTAAAACAAATAAACATTTAAAGCAAAGAGACATGACACTTTCAAATGACATAACTGAAGATGATATGCCTTTCAATCATGGCTTTCATCATTTTACTGAGGCCAGTCGTTAATTTTCCTCTCAAAACATTGCCTATCAGTGCATACTTTGAACTTAAGAGGTTATGTACATTATACAGAGAGAGGGTGAATTGTTAGGCTAATCGTTAATTTTCTTCTTCTCAAAACAATGCTGTTGAATTGAGGTTGAATTGTTAGGCTGTTTTCTTCATCTCGGAACATTGCTGTATCAGTGCTTACTTTATTAAGAGGTTATGCACATCACACAGAGAGATGGCTAATCGTTTTCTTCCCAAAACATTGCTGTATCAGTGCTTACTTCATTAAGAGGTTATGCACGTTATACAGAGAGATGATGAATTGTTTCTAGTTTGGATGAGGTGTTAAAGAGAGGAAAGATGTTTCTTATTTTAGATTGCTATTTCTCCCCAAGCTTAAGAGTATATGCACACGAAACCTTGAGATGATTAATCGTTACTAGTCAGAACAGGGAGTCAAAAAGAGAGAAAAGCTGTTTCTGCTTTTGGATTGTTAATTCTCCCCAAGAGGGGAGTGGGCCGATCCTGGAGGTACTGCAATACCAGGCCAACCCGTGGCGAAGGTGGAGCAAGCCCCTGACACTTCGCCGAGGTTCAAAAATCAGTTTAATATCGTAGCCCCCGGGTAGAGGGCGTATCAGATATTAAGCTGATAAGAACAGATACTACACTTTGATCTTAGCCAAAAGGCCGAGAAGCGATAACTCGACGGCGGTTCAGGAACCCTGTAGGTCACACTGCAGTGTTCATATTTCTGTGGTGCGTTTCCTTCCCTGAAAACAAATTTACTAAAACTTGTGATGAAGAAATTCCATTTTAATTCTTATTATGCATCAGCTACAACTTAAATATGTTAATATTGTTGTGTTTTGAAACAAATAAAGAATGGTCAAAACGTATTGATTACTACAGAACTGTTCATCAAATAAACAAATCCTGAACAAGCCACCGCTGTTACTATAATTGGCTTTGCTGATTCACAATGAGGCTGACCCACTTAACATGAGCCTCGATGTCGGCTAAAGTTGCCTGTGACGGTTAAAAATAGTTTTACTTGACTAATAACCACAAGCACATTTTGAACAAAAACCATTAAGGGACTGAAAGAAAGCATCGTCAATAACTGCACCTATTGGTTACAGTTTCATGGTTTGTGGGACCAAAAACGGAAAAAGCTAGATATAGTGGCACGTTAGTTTAGTGACTGTAAATTAACGGCCAAATTAAAGAGTCGAAATCCACTGAAAATGGCTGGTAACAACAGCTACTGATGGTAGTATCATTTCATGCATGCACAAAATTAGCCAGCAAAATAGGTTCATGAATTTAGGATGTTGAAATAGGACTTGACCAACGTTTTCTTGGTGGCAACTTGATTCACATCCTGGCAATATTTTTGCTCTATCAGTGTGACGTGTAGTAGTAGTAGGTTTCACGGCCTTTTTTATGTCCCCTTCAATATCGGTCTCCTTTTATTTGTGGGATACATATATGTTTTCTTTTACACGCCGTACTGTAAATCACTCTGCGTCAAAGTCAATAATTTTTTCTTTTAAATTGATGTTCATGGCAATGAGATTTTTGAATACATTAGTATTTTGTGCAAGTTTAGTTTCGATAGGTAGTGCATTCCATATATGTGCAATTCTATATTAGCTAATGAATTTTTCCTTAGGTTAGTATTACAGTGCTCTTTACAAATTCTCATTGAATTTCTTGTACTCTCATAATCTGACATTCTAAAAATATTATTCACATTATCTACATTGTAGCAATTTAACATTTTGTATGTTTCTATTAAATCCCCTCTTAGCCTTCTACCCTTTAATGAATGCAGATTTAAGTATACGTCTCTGTTGATAGCTCATAGATCTGCATTCTTTTAACTGACGACTAACTTAGTTGCTCTTCTTTGTACCCTTTCTATAGCTATAGATTGTCTCTTGAGGTATGGCTGCCACACAATATTACCAGTGCTTTATACGGTTTAAGAAATGTATCTTTTCTAAATAGGTAAATGTTCTCTTAATTATTCCTGTCATCTGGTTGGCTTTATTTATTATATTCTGTATATGTATGTCAAATGATATTTTATTATAAATATATATATATATATATATGCCAAGGTCTTTCTCACTTTGACATTTTTCAGTGTCCTGTGTGGTGTCTTCTATTATCATATGGTATTTGTTTTCTGGATTTTTTCTTCCCATGTGCATTACTTTACACTTTAATACGTTAAAACTGTATAGATTCCATCTATCAGTCCAGTCCTGTAACTTATATAAGTCCTTTTGTAGTAGTGTAATACTATTCTGTGCATTGCCGTAAAGTTTAGTATCATCAGCAAATATTTTGCATTTGCTTTCTATACTTTCAGGAAGGTCATTTATGCATATTGTAAAAAGCACTGGGCCAAGTATGCTACTTTGTGGTATACCACTAACAACATTTTCATTTGTTGACATTTTTTCTCCAGTTCTAACTACCTGTGTTCTTTCTGACAAGAAGTTTTTTTGTCCAGTTCAGTATGTTTCCAGTAATACCATATGAAGCTAATTTTAATAAAAGTCTTTGATGTGGTACAGAGCCAAATACTTTTCTAAAGTCTAAACAAATTATGTCTACAGGTTTACCCATATCTATCATTTTTGTGAGATCTTCAATTACTTCTAGGAGCTGTGTTGTACAGGATCTTCTCTGTCTAAAACCATGTTGACAGTCTGCATACAGATTGTCTGTTGTCATGTGTGATACTATAGCATCCCTGATAAAGGACTCTAAAATCTTACACACAATACAAGGTAAGCTCACTGATCTGCAGTTTCCTGGTTCCTGGTGTGGTGTGTTGTATGATTATGCATGCATGCGTGTGTGCACGTGTTTTCCATTCAATGGCCTGGAGTTGGTATTTGTGATGTTTCCATCAGTGATGGTATTAATTAATAATAAAATACATTTGCACACACAGCCACACCGCCGCTTACTGATAAATCTCTCCGTTAATAACCAAATATTGGCCATCAATTAATCTATTTTTTCAGTCAAATAAAAAGTCTTATTTTGGACTGATTTCATTTATTTCTTTACTTTTTACTTTAGATATTTGACATCTACTTTATTTTATTCTGTTTTGATCTGTCAACTTACGTCAAGAGGTTTATTCAGTCACACATTTTACTGATCACGTAGATATTTGACATCTACTTCATTTTATTCTGTTTTGATCTCTCAACTTACGTCAAGAGGTTTATTCAGTCACACATTTTACTGATCACGTCGGTCACACTCACCGCCACACACACACACACACACACACACACACACACACACACACACACACACATATGACGCGCGCGCGCAACGGTTTATGTAGGCATCTGCTCAGTTGACCCTTTTGCTTGTATAAAGCAGCTAGAATTACAGATATGTGGTAAAGCTTTTTTTTCTTAAACTTTTTTTTTTTTCAAATTCACAGTCTGATAACGCCTGTACACATGGAGTTTTAACTTTTAACACATGTGTGGGAAAAGAGATGAGAACAAGAACTGGGTGGAAAAAACACAGGGAGGAACACCCCCCCACCCCCCCTCCCCACCCCCCCCCCCCAAGATGTTCACACTTTGTTAACTCTCTCCATACGAACGGCGAAAGAGACGACGTTAACAGCGTTTCACCCCAATTACCATCAAAATATTGCAAGCGGAAGGCTCTTATACTGAAGAGGTGAATGTTGGCAAAGAATACCACAATTCTGACGACGGAAGCTAAAGGTTGGGTCGTTCAGACACCCACTGGACATCCGAGGGGTCTGTGTAGAGGAGAAGAGAGGACTGGCCGTACTGAGTGAGTTAAACTGACATAGTGTATCAGACACCAGCGGTGGAGATTTCCAGTCGCGGCACACACTGCCAACTGATGAGTGGACCCCCCCCCCCCCCCCCCAATTTCCCCCACCCTCACGTGACTCACCTCAGTCTCCTCCCTCACCCCTCTCTTTGTTACCCAAAGACTATGCTGGCCACTGACTGAGTGCAGATCGAGAGAGTCAGTAGAGCAAGAAGTTGATATCTCAGAGGATAGCATCCCCATTCGTCACTGATCTAAGTAGTGAGTTCTACGTCCCAGCACAATGTTATGTCACCCCTCCCCCACTGACCCGGTGATAAATCTTCACTGAGCCCCCTCTCTCCGCGGCCCCTCCTTCCCCCCCCCCCCCCCCCTCCCCCGACCCCCCTCCTCTCACTCCCCCACTACTGACCCCCACCTCATCATGCGGCACTCCTGTTCAGTATTTGTGTGAATTGAAGTACTGATTATTTTATGGTAATATTTCGTTCGTTTGTTGTCATGCATGTTACTTCTGTTAGCTTCTTCGTTCCTCTCTCTCTCTGTTAGATGTGGCAGTAGTTGCCATTTGCTCCATTGTCAAATTGATGTATTGACTGTATAATTATGTGTAACAATATGTGCATATAGTCTTTATATATATATATGTGTGTGTGTATATATATATATATATATATATATATATATATACATAGAGAGGGAGAGAGAGAGAGAGAGAGGCCCATATCAGTGCTTCACATTTACATTAGTATAGTATGATAACATACACACTGTATGCTTATATGTAAGTGTGCATAAGAGAGAGAGAGAGAGAGAGGGGGGGGGGTATGTTCTCTATGTTCTTTCCCCTATGTAGTTATTAATACCATGCTTGTGTTTGTGTGTGTGTGTGTGTGTGTGTAATTGTCACCATGATTATGCCTTTATTTAGTATCGTGTACGCAAGTTATGACTTTAAGTAGCATTGCGCAGTGCATGCAATGACATATAATTCTAATGTAGTATTGTGTAGTGTAGACCCTGTTTCAGGGCGGGGACATGGATAAAATAAAAAAAACAACTGAACGCTGCGCCAGTGCTAATCTATTATCCTCGAAAACAAAGAATTTTGTCTTGTCTTGTCTTTCAACAGTGACCCCCTTCCTCCTCCTCCTGCCCCTTCCTCCCCCCTTCCAATGTTGATCTCTGGCAGGATAGATGCCTTGTTGTGTGTGTGTAACATGATCTGTTTGGAACAGACGCATAGCTAATAAGCGGGGCGATCTTTCCTCCTAATTCCCAGCTCAACCAATTGGGAAGGTTCTGGGTTTGAAGATAATTTGCATAGAGTGAATGGGGTGAGAGGATAAAACTGGTTTGCAGAGTGGTTTCGTCCATTTCTACCTCGCTTAGAAGAAGCCAAAAGAGCCAGACTGCCAAGTCTGTAAGTATGAAATTAACATCTGTTCCATTCGTCCATTTCTACCTCGCTTAGAAGAATCCAAAAGAGCCACTGAGACTGACAAGTCTGTAAGTATCAAATTAACATCTGTTCCATTCGTCCATTTCTACCTCGCTTAGAAGAATCCAAAAGAGCCACTGAGACTGACAAGTCTGTAAGTATCAAATTAACATCTGTTCCATTCGTCCATTTCTACCTCGCTTAGAAGAATAAAAAAAAGACCACTGAGACTGACAAGTCTGTAAGTATCAAATTAGCATCTATTTTTCGGACCGAGTTGAATGTTTGGTTCCTGGTATTGTTAGATTCTGTGACAAACACACTGGCCCAGTGGGACTGTGTTCTGTTACATGAATATAAAGTGAAACATAAAACGTGGGAGCAGTGAGTAATCGCCTGTACTTGTATTATGCTTTGTTAGTAACTTAGTTTCTGAGTTCTGGAAACACAGTTTGGTGAATTTTTATGTTGTATCACAAGAATTGAGACACATTTGGCTGAAGTGGTATTTCACAGTTAATCAACTTAATGTGACTGAAATGTGTTGATGCAGATAGCACGACTTGTGAGAGAGTATAGCTAGCGTGTGTGTGGCTTAATTGTGTTTGAAGCTAATGACTGAAAGAAAAGTGGTGAAAGTATAGAATGTAGCTACTACTTGCCTAAATGGAGTACTAGTTAGGGGTATTCGGGTATGCCCCACCCCTCCCTGCAGTTTGCTACAGGTATTATGGTGTGATGCTTGGACATCATGTTTGGGTTTAAATGCTGTTGCATCTTGGCTTACATAAATGATAATGTTCAGTGACATGTCAGTGGTGTGTCAGTTGTTGACACACTGTGGGAACATTACCAAACGACGACAAAACTGAAGCCCTTCTGATCACGACTAACAAGAAACGTCTCCTTGATCCATATCCCACATTCATCAAAGTTGGAATTTCGGAAATACCATTTGCTCCTTCTGCTAGAAACTTAGGTTACATCATCTCTGGCCATATGTCCTTGGACAAGCATGTTTCAAATATTTGTAAGTCTGCATATGTAGGGATAAGACATATTAGTTCTATCCATAAATACTTGACCGCTGAAGCAGCATAAACCCTTTCCTGTGCTTTTTGTATTATCAAAACTGGACTACCAGTTTACATTTTTGTGTGGATACATTTCCTTCTTCAGACAGTGCAGAATGTGAGATCCACAAGTATTGTCAGAAAGGTTGTTGCTATTTGCTAGACATGCCTGTTTTTTTATTGATTAACTCACTCAGTACGGCCATTCCTCTCTTCTCCTCTACACAGACCCCTTGGATGTCCAGTGGGTGTCTGAATGACCCAACCTTTAGCTTCCGTCGTCAGAATTGTGGTATTCTTTGTCAACATTCACCTCTTCAGTGTAAGAGCCTTCCACTTGCAATATTTTGATGATGGTTATTGGGGTGAAATGCTGTTAACGTCGTCTCTTTCGCCGTTCATATGGAAAGAGTTAACCTAGACCATGGAAAAGGTAAAAAATCAATTCCAAAACTGATTTCCACGTATACACGAAATCGGGAGTTATTTTAATATGAAATTGATTCTTTTATTCTACTAGACCCACGATGCGTGATGCTGGTTAAAAAGATTGACACAGATAAGGCACTGGAGGGTTGGAAAGGGTCAGTGCATTCTTCAGTGTGAAAGAAGAATGGATAGGGCATTCCTTTTCCTGGAAAAACTGGTTCAGTCCTACATGCATATACGTGCATGCGCACACATACACACACACCCGCACGCACACACATACACACAGTTGTTCAGTACTCACATACACACACCAAGGATATAAGATATCACAAAATGTATTCAGTTCTTCATGATTCTCTGTAGTTTTTGGTTTTTTTAAATTATGAAAAAAAAAAAAAATCAGAACCTCATCAAAGATGCTGTTATGCACACATGACGAAACAGTGAACAAATCTATATCAGGAGTTTGGCACCTAATTATGTACACAGAGAATCTTGCATTCATCAGACATAAAGGTGTATAACATAAAAAGGCATTCACAGGAACCAAACAAATTCGCTTCCACCTCAACCCACTCCCCCCACCCTTCTGTTATTCATTTTAAGATTAATCAACTCTCTTGGTGACACATGATGCTTTTTTCTTTTAAATCAAAAAAATATTCATGTCAACAGTTTCATCCTTTAAGACTAGTTCACAATGCGGTGTGAATGTGTAAACCCTCAAACTGTCGGTGGTACAGGCTGCAGTTGTCACAGTTATCACTTATGATGGCTGCTGAACAAACTAAAGCCAGCCTTTTTTCTTTTCGTTTCTTTTCTTTTCTTCATTTTCTGCTACATCCCCTTGCCCTCTCCAACAGGCTGAACAACAAATTCAAATATATATGCAGGGTTCACTGTTTCTGTGGAAACACTGTACAATAATAATGCTGTCTAAGCCAGTCACAGAGTGGATGCCCTCACGCCTTAACGGTCCAGAATTCTGAAGAAGTATTCCACCTGGAACAAACAATTTTAAAAAATTCATCAATGGCTATGACAGTTTGTCATGACACTTGTGAAAAATTAATAACATAACAAGCAAGCATACATACCTTCCACCAAAAGCGGACCATCACAAACATGATACAACAAGAGAGGCAAGGCCTTCAAGACTCACTTGTGATAAATTAAGTCCCCTAGCATTAATTACAGAGTAACTTCCCTTTTTTTTTTTACTATCTGCACCAAAACGTTTGCAAAATAAATAAAAATTCCATGCTTAGCAAAAGAAGTTCCTGTTTGAACAAAAAATGATAATAATGACTCCTCTTGTTGTTGTGTCAGAATAAGAGGTCAGAGTGCCAAGATTAGAGAATACAAAAAATATAAATATAACAGTAAATGCAGTTTGCATATAATTAGGCTTCATTTTTTAATTTTTTGTGCCCATCCCAGAGGTGCAATATTGTTTTAAACAAGATGACTGGAAAGAACTGATTTTTTCCTATTTTTATGCCTAATTTGGTGTCAACTGTCAAAGTATTTGCAGAGAAAATGTCAATGTTAAAATTTACCACAGACACACAGACACACACACACACACACACACACAGACAACCGAACACCGGGTCAAAACACAGACTCACTTTGTTTACAAAAGTGAGTCAAAAATCAGGAAGAAACATAAAATTTCTAAGAATTTTCATGAACACACGATTATCTTTTTTTCTTTTATTCATTGCGACAGCAGTCATAGCAGTCACCATGACTGACGGAAAATCCACACTTGCAGAGAGGGCGCAAACTAAGTTTTCCTTTTCCTGTCCTTTGAACACTGTTCACTGCATGCTTTCCTGAAGATCTTTCAACTGTGTGGTTCTTTTCACAGCCAGGGTGTCCTCTTCATCAGTGTCACACATTCGCTTGTGACTCTGAGCCAACTATTCACTTACACGCTCAGAATTATACACAAACTATTCAAATCTCAACACCCACTCATAAGTTCGCACACATGTGGAAACACACACACACACATGTACACATACACCCACTCATACCCCCCTCCCAACACACATACAAACGCCTACACTCACAACACACACAAACGTGTGTACACACATACATATATACGCACACATATAAATACCCACACTCACAACACACACACACCTATGCAGACACATAAACACCCCCACACACAACACACACAAATATATGTATACAAATATGTATACATACACATGTTCATACACACACACACACATGTACACACAAAAACACACATGTGTACCCACAAACACTCACACAAATACACACACACACGTGTACCCACAAATACACACACAAACACACATGTACCCACAAACACACAACACACACACACACACACATGTACACACACACAACACACACGCACACACACCTCCAGCTGTCCATCGTCCGGCAGATCAGTGCAGTGAACCGCATTCTGCACTTTGTCCGTTCCAAAGAGAGCACGCAGCGTTCGGGGACGCAGATGGCGAGCTATCTCCTGCACACAGACACACACACACACACATACACAACGCACTGTCAGGATCAGTGACAAATCTTAATAAATGCTGCGACAGACTAACCTGGGTGTGGCGGTGTATGAGGGACTTGGAATGAGCGGCCGTGGGAGTAATGCCACTGAAAATGGAGTGGAGTGATGGCCTAGAGGTAACGCGTCCGCCTAGGAAGCGAGAGAATCTGAGCGCGCTGGTTCCAATCACGGCTCAGCCGCCGATATTTTCTCCCCCTCCACAAGACCTTGAGTGGTGGTCTGGACGCTAGTCATTCGGATGAGATGATAAACCGAGGTCCCGTGTGCAGCATGCATTTAGCGCACGTAAAAGAACCCACGGCAACAAAAGGGTTGTTCCTGGCAAAATTCTGTAGAAAAATCCATTTCGATAGGAATAACAAATAAAACTGCACGTAGGAAAAATAACAAAACAAAAGAAAAAAAAAAAGGGGGGGTGGCGCTGTTGTGTAGTGACACGCTCTCCCTGGGAACAGCCCGAATTTCACACAGAGAAATCTGTTGTGT
The DNA here is from genome assembly GCF_041734735.1 of Babylonia areolata. Lineage (NCBI taxonomy): Eukaryota > Metazoa > Mollusca > Gastropoda > Neogastropoda > Buccinidae > Babylonia > Babylonia areolata. The sequence goes on along the minus strand of NC_134888.1, from coordinate 1,102,750 downwards.
TAAAAAGAAATACAAATACAAATATATGCTGTTTAAGCCATCACTCCGTGTGATGATCATATCTTTGGTCAGAGACAAAGCTCCAAGCGCTTTTCAAACATGAAGTCATTTGCACTGAAGGCTTCAGTCAAACACAGGCACAGACATACACGTCTTATCATCACTCAGTGTGGAAATACATTGAATAAAGGGAAGAAACACACACACACACACTCACACTCTCTCACACACACACACACACAAACATTAAAACTGATTCAAAACAAACTGAAACTCAAACACCACCAGCACCACTATACTAATAATAACAAAGAATATTTAGACGCCCTATCTCACACAGCATTTACAAATACAATTACACATACATACATTGATGCAGATACATTTCATAACATTCATCTGCCTATACACATCACAAGATAAACAAGTCACACACACACACACACACACACACACTCGCCAGACATTCATACTGACACAGCCCCATTCATCTCTCCACCCACTAACAATCACAGACAGACACACAGGGCGGAAAAACAATCACAACACACACACACTCTCACACACACACACACTCACACACACACACTCACAGGATCGGCAGGCCCGCACAGCTCACGGAACGTGGACGCCACCTGAGCGTTGCCTCCCCCTCCGACAATCTCCAGTGCCAGACACGGCCCTGAGAACAGCTCGGCCACCATGGCCGGGTACTCGTGCACCACACCCTTGTACACCTCCAGGAACTCCTCAGCGTTGGCCTTCTCGAGGCTGAGCATCTGAGCGGCACCCACACAGAACCCGGCCTCTGTGATGGCGTTGATGATCTTGCCGGCCACACCTGTGAGAAGAGAAACGGGAGTTTGTTTTTCCGACTGATATATTCAGGGATGCCAACTGTTACGATTTCGCCGTTTTTTTGTTTCGCTCGATTAAAGTTTGTTCTGACGTTTGTTACGCCAACGTCAAAATTGTTCCGACAAGTTCATTTTCCACTACACTGCAGAGAAGTATAAACAGAGCACCAATAAGAGACTGGACAGTGGAAAACAGACCTAATGTAACAATTACCAACAGCCTCTGGTAGCAGTTACACAGTGTTGCAGGTAGGCCCAAGTAAACGTTTGTGTGCCTTGTAGGTAAAATGTACATTTGCTGATTGGCTAAGAGCAGACTGGGCAAGATGGGTCGTCTTTTCACCGTAAGCCGCGCAAAACGTGGCCAAGCGGAGCAAACCGATAGGCCTAGTTTGCATCAGTTAGACATGGTAAGTAGGCTATGTTTATAATTATATTCAAATAATTTGCATCAGTTAGACATTGTAAGCAGGCTATGTTTATAATTATATTCAAATAATGTTTCTTAATTCTTTCTGTTTTTACGTTAAGAATACTAGCTATTACCTGCAGTGTGTGGATGTATGTATGAAACGATGTATGTGATATTTTTTTACATTTGTATCTTCGTAATATTCATAAAAGCTGTTGTTGACTTTTACAGTTATGGTCCCCATGTTGTTTACTTGTCTATGTTGTGATAATGCACCTGACCAAATTTCTCCAGTTGGAGATAATAAAGTTATTCTTATCTTATCTTACCTTATATGTATCACCAAACATGGAGTACAAAACCAACTCCTCCTTTTCCTGATGTGGCTCCGAGTCCCAGTATTCACACAGCACAAAAACGTTAACACTCACCTGCTCTGAGGGCGGAGGGCTTGATGATACAACAGGTGCAGTTGCCCACTTTGGCCGTGTTTGGGGGCATGGCGCCGGAGGACGGGAAGAAGAACTCAATCTCTCGGGCGGCGGAGCTGGGGCTGTCGGACCCGTGAACCGCGTTGCAGGTCTTGTCTGTGAGACAGAGAGACACCCAGAGTGTTTCGTACCATTCTTGGGGAAAACATTGCCACCAAGATATATATATATATATATAGAGAGAGAGAGAGAGAGAGAGAGAGATCCCTTCCATTTTCAAAGCATCAGGAACGTATATTTCTGCATTATCATCATTATTACTGATCTTTACATGGTGCTTATCTCTGGTCAGAGACCAAGCTCTGTGGGCTTTACAAACACACGGTCATTTGCACAACAGCCTATTGTCTAATATCACTAATAGTGAAAAGACGCTAAACTAAAGAACAACGACAGCCTGCCTACCCAGGTACAGCTAACTGTAAGATGTCTTTGGGCGCTCACAATTTGATTTCCGTGTCGTTCAGTCCTGCTTCAACATTGCACATGCTCACGCAACCCTTTTGTTGCTCTCTTACATTCACTCAGTGCATGCTGTGGACTTCGTTTTACCACCTCATCAAACAGAAATCAACATGCAGACTACCACTCAAGGTGTTGTGGAGGGGGAGAAAAAATCTGAGCGACCGTGGGATTCGATCCCAACCCTCCGATTCAATCAGCTTCTTGGTGGACGAGTTACCACTCGGCCACCGCTTCATGTTATTGTGTACTACAGTTTTATTTTATTTTATTTTATTTTGTTTTATTTTATTTTATTTTTGCTGCCCCATCATCTGCACCGTTTCAGTGGCATTACTCCCACGCCGCTCATTTAGATTCCCCCATACACGGCCACACCCGGGTTCGTCCGTCACAGTTCCAGCGTCGGCAGTCCGCAGGGAACCATCGATGTTAGGTCGCCAAGAGGCCACACACCAGAGGAGACCCTGCACTGCTGCTGAGTCACTTCGGTGGTGTTCAGTGGTGCCTGTTCTGATTTAACGTACTTAGGACACCACCTACTAAGTCCCTTACTAACGACAACAATGGCTTAGTCGCGGAGCCAGACTGAGTGAGCGTCCCTCCCAGAGTGGAGACCGCCACCACGTCCCTCAAACAACAGCCCCCCATGAATCTGCCGACACTGAAGACATTCTGTATTGTACAGTCTTGTATTATATTGTCTTGTCTTGTAATAACTTTTTGTCAAAAACAGATTTCTCTGTGTGATATTTGGGATACCCTTTCCAGGGATATCATGCATCGACAGTGCAACGCCACTGGTTTCTTTGTTTTTTCTCTCTTTTTTCTTCGGTCTTCAGGTGTATTGTTTTTCCTACCAAAGTGGATTTTTCTACAGAATTTCACCAGGACAACCTTTTCGTTGTTGTCGGTTCTTTTATATGTGCACTTCAGTACACGCTACACACTGGACCATGGTTTATTGTGTCATCCGAAAACCTCTCACAAGCACCTGTCGGCCGTAGGAACCCACCTGTGCCGTACTGTGCGCGGATGCTGGTGGGGGCCTGTTTGCGGGCCTCGGAGGGGTCTGTGGGTCCGATGGCCTCTCTCCAGGTGTCAACCGCGTTCTCTCCCACGATCTCAAATGCCACCACGGGGCCGCTCGTCACGTAGTCCAGCAGAGCACTGGAATCCAACATCACGCATGTATGGAGACGTCAAGTCAAATGACACATTATGAATGGAAGCCAGTCATATATATATATATATATATATATATATATATATATATATATATATATATATATATATATATCAACACAATGTAGAAGAGTGTCTGTATAAAGACAGTGTGAGTGTGCAAGGGTGTCTGTATCAAGTCACTGTACAAGGGTGTCTATATCCAGACAGTGTACAAGGGTGTCTATATCCAGACAGTGTACAAGGGTGTCTGTATCAAGCCACTGTACAAGGGTGTCTATATCCAGACAGTGTACAAGGGTGTCTATGTCCAGACAGTGTACAAGGGTGTCTGTATCAAGCCAGTGTACAAGGGTGTCTATATCCAGACAGTGTACAAGGGTGTCTGTATCAAGACAGTGTACAAGGGTGTCTATATCCAGACAGTGTACAAGGGTGTCTGTATCAAGCCACTGTACAAGGGTGTCTATATCCCGACAGTGTACAAAGGTGTCTATGTCTATATCCAGTGTATAAGGGTGTCTATATCCAGACAGTGTACAAGGGTGTCAATATCAAGACAGTGTACAAGGGTGTCTATGTCTATATCCAGACAGTGTACAAGGGTGTCTATGTCTGTATCTTCTTCTTCTTCTTCTGCGTTCGATGTCTTGGTATGTCTATATCAAGACAGTGTACAAGGGTGTCTATATCAAGACAGTGTACAAGGGTGTCTGTCTATATCAAGACAGTGTACAAGGGTGTCTGTCTATATCAAGACAGTGTACAAGGGTGTCTATATCCAGACAGTGTACAAGGGTGTCAAAATCAAGACAGTGTACAAGGGTGTCTATGTCTATATCCAGACAGTGTACAAGGGTGTCTATGTCTATATCAAGACAGTGTACAAGGGTGTCTGTATCAAGCCAGTGTACAAGGGTGTCTATATCCAGTGTACAAGGGTGTCTATATCCAGACAGTGTACAAGGGTGTCTATGTCTATATCAAGACAGTGTACAAGGGTGTCTGTATCAAGCCAGTGTACAAGGGTGTCTATATCCAGACAGTGTACAAGGGTGTTTATATCAAGACAGTGTACAAGGGTGTCTGTCTTCTTCTTTTTTGCGTTCGTGGGCTGCAACTCCCACGTTCACTAGTATGCACACGAGTGGGCTTTTACTTGTACGAGGGTGTCTATGTTTATATCAAGACAGTGTACTATGGAGTCTATATCCAGACAGTGTACAAGGGTGTCTATGTCTATATCAAGACAGTGTACTATGGAGTCTATATCCAGACAGTGTACAAGGGTGTCTATGTCTATATCAAGACAGTGTACTATGGAGTCTATATCCAGACAGTGTACAAGGGTGTCTATGTCTATATCAAGACAGTGTACTATGGAGTCTATATCCAGACAGTGTACAAGGGTGTCTATATCTAGACAAACAAATTCTTCGCTGTCTTTTGTCATCTGTAACAATGTTTTCAGATCACTGATCCACAATGTAGCCCTGTTATCATTTGCCCTGTCCTGTCATCGTAAGTTTATGTTGTGGAAACATACGACCATCTCACCCACCCACCCACACACAAACACACTTACTTGAGGAAGGGCTTGCTGAGGTGCTCACAGTAGAAGTCCACACACACACACACCCAACCACACCCACACACACCCACACACACAAACTTGAGGAAGGGCTTGCCGAGGTGTTCCTGGAAGAAGTTCACAGACCCACTCACACACACCCAACCACCCCCACACCTAACCCCCCCCCCCACTCCCCCCACCCCACCCACCCCCACACACACAGACCCACACCCACACCCACTCACTTGAGGAAGGGCTTGCTGAGGTGCTCACGGTAGAAGTCCAGGGCCTGGTCGCGGTCCAGGCGACACATGCGGAGGCGGGAGATGAGGAACCCCTTCTGGGTGATCTTGTCCAGCACCTGCCCCAGCTTCTCCACTGCGTCCGGCTTGATGAGACCCAGGGTCCTGCACCCAGCAGGAGGACGATGATGATGATGATGATGATGATGATGACGATGATGATGATGATGACGATGATGATGAACTGTTACTCTGTGCCTGTTCTCATTTTGAGCTCAATGTGCTTGATGTGGAGTGATGGCCTAGAGGTAACGCGTCCGCCTAGGAAGCGAGAGAATCTGAGCGCGCTGGTTCGAATCACAGTTCAGCCGCTGATATTTTCTCCCCCTCCACTACACCTTGAGTGGTGGTCTGGACGCTAGTCATTCGGATGAGACGATAAACCGAGGTCCCGTGTGCAGCATGCACTTAGCGCACGTAAAAGAACCCACGGCACCAAAAGGGTTGTTCCTGGCAAAATTCTGTAGAAAAATCCACATCGATAAGAAAAACAAATAAAACTGCACGCAGGAAAAAATACAAAAAAAAATGGGTGGCGCTGTAGTGTAGCGACGCGTTCTCCCTGGGGAGAGCAGCCCGAATTTCACACAGAGAAATTTGTTGTGATAAAAGAAATACAATACAATACATGTACCGAAAAAGACACAACTTTTATCATCCAGGCATGCAAGCAGAAAACTGATGTTCAACAGCTGAGTGGTTAAAGCAATGGACTTTAAATTTGAGGGTCCCAGGTTTGAATCTCAGTTAACGGCGCCTGGTGGGTAAATGACACAGGAAACGAATGATGAGCGCCCAATGGCAGCTGTGAGTCAGTTCTGAGCAGGTAGGCAGCCTGTTGTGCTAATGACTCCGTGTTAGTAAACCACTTTCAGCTTGGTTTCCAATCGAGAATAGTTGCTACACATTGTATTATACTGTATTGTATTAAGTATCCATTTTGGTGTCATATACTGTACCATGTCAAACTGATGCATTCGAGTTTGACATGGTAAGTATATGTATCACCAAACATGGAGTATAATACAAACTCCTCCTTTTGGTGTCATATACTGTACCATGTCAAACTCGAATGCATCAGTTTGACATGGTAAGTATATGTATCACCAAACACGAAGTATAATACAAACCCCTCCTATCATCACCATCAGCTCTACAGTTCCAACAAACAAATTCATTCTGTCTGCACCAGTGTAGCAAGGCTTCAGACCTATCAACATGAAAACATGCATGCAGAAACAGACATAAGGACTGGCAAAAATACTTGGACAGACAAGCAGACAGACAGACAGAATCTCCTCATTCTGATGGGTGTTACAGCCAAGTGGTAAACGTGTTCAACTTTTAACTCACTCAGTACGGCCAGTCCTCTCTTCTCCTCTACACAGACCCCTCGGATGTCCAGTGGGTGTCTCAATGACCCAACCTTTAGCTTCCGTCATCAGAATTGTATTCTTTGTCAACATTCACCTCTTCAGTATAAGAGCCTTCCGCTTGCAATATTTTGATGATGGTAATTGGGGTGAAACGCTGTTAATGTCGTCTCTTTCGCCGTTCGTATGGAGAGAGTTAACCTGAGGGTCCTTGGTTCAAATCATGGTCACCACACCTGGTGGGTTAAGGGTGGAGATTTTTATTTTTTTTATTTTTTTTTTTTTAAATCTCCTGGGTCAACAGATGTGCAGACCTGTTAGTGGCTGATCCCCATTCGTGTGTAACACACGCAGAACATCAAATGCACATGCTGAAGATCCTGTAATCCATGTCGGCTTTCGGTGGGTTATGGAAACAAGAAAGTACCCAGCAAGCACATGCCCCCAAAACAGAGTATAGCAGCTCCCATGGCAGGGTAAAAACAGTCGCGCATATAAAAACCTACTCGTACATGTATTCAAGTGAACGTGTGATAAGGTGGGTAAATGTGGGAGCCACAACCTGCAAAGTAAACTGAATCACTCATTCTCACTTTTCCTTTTTGCTAGATATAGCAGCTCCCATGGTAGGGTAAAAACAGTCACGCATATAGAAACCTACTTGTACATGCATTTGTATTTGTATTTGTATTTCTTTCTATCACATCAGATTTCTCTGTGTGAAATTCGGGCTGCTCTCCCCAGGGAGAGCGCGTCGCTACACTACAGCGCCACCCATTTTTTTGTATTTATTTCCTGTGTGTAGTTTTATTTGTTTTTCCTATCAAAGTGGATTTTTCTACAAAATGTTGCCAGGAACAACCCTTATGTTGCCATGGGTTCTTTTATGTGCACTAAATGCATGCTGCACATGGGACCTCGGTTTATCGTCTCATCCGAATGACTAGCGTCCAGACCACCACTCAAGGTCTAGTGGAGGGGGAGAAAATATTGGCGGCTGAACCATGATTCGGACCAGTGCACTCAGATTCTCTCGCTTCCTAGGCGGACGCGTTACCTCTTGGCCATCACTCCACATGTGGGAGCCACAACCTGCAAAGTAAACTGAATCATGCGTTCTCACTTTTCCTTTTTGCTGGACAGCCTCCTGCGAGTGAAGTCATCGCCATAGTCGACGATGGTGAGCAGACGTTGGCAGACGTTGACGCTGTTGCCGATGTAGAGGTCAGTCAGGCAAAGGGTCGTGTCCTTCACACTGGTGCGGAGGAACAGCTTACGGTTCTTTATATCAAACTGTCAACAGAAATGCTGTGGTAACTGGTTCTGTATGTGTTAGGTTTTGGAACAACATAATGCTAGTCTTATATCATTTCATAACAAAGGAAGTCTTTTTTTTCTTTTCTTTTTTTAACATGTGCTGTCTAATACGGTAACTGGTTCTGTATGTGTTAGGTTTTGGAACAACATAATGTTAGTTTTATATCATTTCATAACAAAGAAGTCTTTTTTTTTCCCCCTTTTTTTTTTTTTTTTTTAAACATGTGCTATCTAATACGTATATTACATATGCACACACACACACACACACACACACACATGCCATACATCCATACATTTTTGACTCACAAACATTTATCAAAGAATTTCTTTATTTCTTTATCAGATAATCCTGTAAGCGTGTATTTATAGAGCTAGATCTTTTTTCTGACAAAAAAATGTATCAAAATCATGATGAAAGCATCAACAATCTCCTACTCAAACCACACAAAGAAACACTACCCCCCACTCCACCCTTACCTCCATAATCTACTGAATTCTTCTCCCTTGATTCTGTTCAAGACATTCTGCCCACTTTTTTTTTTTTTTTTACTACAATCTGATATCACTTTGGCAAGACAAAAAAAACAGAAAACACTGGTAATGTAGGAGGAAAATAAACCCACACACAAACGCACATGACGAATACTTTCTCTCTTTTATATATGTATACTCAAAGGTGCATATTTTCATAACAAGGCATTCATTCTAAGCGTCTCAAACTCATCACTGCAGCAACCGGCAAGTGAAGAGTGGGCATTATTTCTGTGTTTGTTTTGTTTCCAAAGTCAGCAGACAAACAGACATTGTAGTGTCTGACATCACTAAGTGTGTGTCATCATGCAAAAGACCAAGCGCACATGTTAGAGGACCCACATAATTCCCGTCAAACTTCAGCGGCTGACGGAGACAAAGACCAACCCTGCATGCGCAGTCACCAAAGTCATCAGCAAACTGATATAGGTCTTCTACAATAATCAATGGTTTCTCCTCTGCAACAGGAATTCTATTTTCAGCTTAGTCTTTTGTGAAGGAACTATGACTCTCAAACTAGGAGGCAAGATTGCACTAGCTCTTAGTGTGTCTCCCCTGCTGTTCTGATGGACACAGCTGGACACACCATTTATATACAAGGATGAAGAAGAAAATCAATATGCACACACATTCATCCACATAAGCAAACACACACATATATATATATATATACATGGTCATTTGCATACACATGCTCAAACAAATGATTCCCCACCCCCCAACAAAAGGCACACACAAGAATAATAATGACAAATTATTGAAACTATTAAAAAAAACAAAAAACTCAAGCACACACACGCTGCCACCAAGTAGTGTCATGACCACCATGAGTATCACTGCCACTGCCACCAGTAACAACTGATACAATCAATACACATCCCCCTTATTCACTCTCACTAGACGGGCACAATAGCTGAATTGTTGAAGCACTGGACTTTCAATCTAAGGGTCCTGGGTTTGAATCTCGGTAACAGCATCTGGTGGGTAAAGGGTGGAGAGTTTTCTAACCTCCCAGGTCAACATTTGTGCAGACCTGCTTGTGTATACACAAGCAGAAGATCAAATAAGCATGTTCAAGATCCTGTAATCCATGTCAGCATTCGGTTGGTTATAGAAACAAGAACATACCCAGCTTGCACACCCCTGAAAATGGAGTATGGCTGCCAACATGGCAGGGTAAAAAAGGTCATACACATAAAAGCCCATTCATGTTCATACAAGTGAACGTGGGGGTTGCAGTCCGTAAACGAAGAAGAACTCTCACCATCTCAACGGACTTGGAGTTGGGGAAGTAGAAGAACTGGAACTGCCGAACACGGGCAGCCATCTCCTCATACCACTCCACAATGAAGGAAAAGCGCTCATCATCCTGGGAAAACACAGAAACCATGAAGCTTTTGCATGCTACATACCTTAGGAACATACACACCATGGATGATAAAAGAAGAATATATTGCTATGCATACACCAAAAGTTTGTATAAACACACGTGTTAAAGAAACGGACATGATGCAGTTTGTGTATACTACATCAGTACATGTTTTAGGAACATTCATACCACGAATGATAAAAGTGAGATGAATACAATGTGTATGACAATGCATACACTAAAATTTTGTATGAATACATCATTACATGTATTAAAGAAATGCAAAGCAACTACAAACCATATGCAGTACACGTGTTACATTATAATTTAACATAAACCACTGATATCACAGATCAGCAGAGGACACTGATGACCTGTTACTGTTTTGCTGTGTTGCTTACACACAGAAAGTATGGCACACATGCACAAATATCAAATATACTGATTCGAATTCTAATATCACATCCTAACCTGAAGAGAAAAGTACCTATCAATTATAATCATGTATGTAATAACAATATAGACAATTTACAAGTATACATGGTATGTGGTACGGTGAAAACGCAGTGCAAAGCAAGCATGTCTTATCAACGTAGAAATGCTGTTGAACACAATCCGACTCAAGTTTCAAGCGAGCCTTATGGTAAATTATCATACTTGATATACGTTGTAATTCAATTTCACATACTTAGTCATCCGTACACAAGCAGTTTATTGGGGGGGGGAAATCTAGACTTTCCGATCCTGATTGTGCACTAGCAATTCCATTAGTTTTCTGATTTTAGATCATGAACCACCTTGACTATTGGGATAAAAACAATTGCTTCAACAAATACAAGCATTCTATTAAAACCAGTTGCGTACTTCTGAAAGGGTACGCATTAAAAATATCCCCTTACCATGGTGGAAGGTGTAAATGTGAACAAGTTCCACTGAAATTGAGATTCTGTGGCTCGGGAAGTGGTCTTCTTGGCACTTGTTGTAGCAACAGCAGCTTCCGATACGCGGGATAAAACACGCTCTTGATTGGTCAAAAATATTGACGGTCTGCTTCCGTTTTTGAACTTCCGGGGCGTAGGATTTTGATGGTCTTGTGAGAACATTAGACGTCAGAAAACACGTTTACAACATTTTCTGTTTTAGAGGATTTAAGGTATGTTTGGTAAAACGTGGTAATATTTTACGAAGCGTCTTTATTGATACCCAGTTATGGGTTTCAGTTTATTTCTGCACGTCTATCGTCTTGTATCCAAAATATGTTTCATTTTTTTGCGTCTGTTCACAATGTTTACAGTATCCCTTGTCTTTGGATGTTCATCAGCAGTTGAATGAATGTAGTCGTTTTCTTTCTTTGTGCCTTACAATTCTTAAACAGTTATATTGGGTTGTTGTTTGGGTTTTTTGTGGGTTTTTTTTTTTAAAATCACTTTCATCACTGGACAAGCGTGTAGTGTATCATTGTTTGGTTGGAGTTTTTCACCTGTCAGCCTTGATATTTTGCCTACCATGTGAACAAGAGTGTGAGACTCAGTGTGTGTGTGTGTGTGTCACTGTGTGTGTTGATCAGTATTTACTGGCACAAGGAACTTAACTATTTTCATTTGTTCTCTGTTTCTTTTTTAGTTTAAAAAAAAATTAATTTATATGTTATACTTTTTTATTTTCAGCGGGTGTAAGAATTTTAGTTCTGGGCCATAATATTGAATTGAACTCAATGTTTTGATGACCTGAAGCAATGGAAAGCCAGCTGATGTGTGACGATTCAAATGAATGAAAATATATTGCATCTTTTTATGTTTCAGACTGGATGGTATTGACAGAATGAGTAGTATCCCCACACAGCCCTCTCAACCTCCTCATCAGTCTCTGTACAAAGAAATGGCGCAGGCACAGGCATCAAGCAAGGAGCTAACAGAGACTGTCCTGGTACGACATCCACTCCCCAAGTACAGCTTCCAAGGCAAAAAACTACCTAAAGAGTCACCAGCCAGCCTGCCCCCAAGGCCTTTGCAGCCACAAGAAGCAAGTGCAGTGATCTCTGCAGCTGTTCCGGTTCGTGGCATGACTCAAAACGCTTCAGACATTGGTTCTGCGGTAGGGGATAGAAAAGCAGCCGCTGTGAGACCTTTCACTGCTTCAACCAAGCCAGACCCTGCGCCGGTTTATAACCTGAAACCTAATGCAGCGGTGGTTGCCCCAAATGTTCGAAGTGGGGGAGGCAGAAAGGATAGAAATGAACCTGGGAGAATGAGTGATTCGTCAGTCCTGGTTGGGAGTGAGTCAGTGAAGGCGACGCCGTCTGGTGGAGAGAGGGGCAAGGGGAAAGAAGTGTCAGTGACGTATTTGCCCAGTGTGCCTGCAGTCAGTCCGGAATCTGTCGGTGAGAAAGGGGTGACGAGTTGTGGGGAAGGTGATGGTGGTTGGTCACTTGGTGCACAGTTGGTTGGTGGTATAGGGGGTGGAGGTTGATAATTGTGTCTTGTGATGGTGGTGTTTGTGACTTTCATACATATGTACATGTGAGAGCTGGATAATTATGATTTTTTTTTTTTTTTTTTTTTTTTTTTTTTAATATTGCAGTTATTCACTTATTGTATCGTTCATGTTTTCAAGTGGAACTGCATGTCATGATGGAATGAGTCCTAAATAATCCTATTTTGGTTGTCAGCATTACAGTTGTGTCTGTCTTTCTGTGTGTAAGTGTCAGTGGGTGAGTGAATGTCTGTAGTCCACTCACACTTCTGATACTGTAGTTAATAGTAATACAATGAATATTAGTTGAAACCATAATTGGGTACAAACCTGTTTCAGTTATCAGTCTGTCATTCAGTGATGATGGAACTGAAATTGATAATGTTTAAAAAATTCTGTGTGTATATTTGTGTTGTTCTGTTTTGCTTTGTTTTTTTGTTGTTTTTATATTGATGCAGATGAGCAGTGAAACATACACATGTACCTCATTTTAAGATGAAAGATACAGATCTCTTTGGCTATGAAACAATTTTCTTTTTCTTCTCTAGAGATTGGGAAGGGGTGACCTAACTCAAGAGGCAGACTCCAGAGTGTCAGTGAGCAGCATGCGTTCACTCTCTCGCCTTTTGTTCCATAACCAGCGTGAAAGATCTGTGTTTACCTTGTTGAACCAAGAAGGAACACAACAAGAAAAAGAAGAAATGAGCAGCTTTCCAAAATTCTCACTGTGCTTATTTCTTGAAAGACATCCCCATACCAAAATTCTCACTGTGTACTCCTTGACAGAAATCCCCATACCAAAATTTTCACTGTGTGTATTCCTTGACAGAAATCCCCATACCAAAATTTTCACTGTGTATATTCCTTGACAGAAATCCCCATACCAAAATTTTCACTGTGTGTATTCCTTGACAGAAATCCCCTTACCAAAATTGTCACCATGTATATTCTTTGACAAAAATCTCAGTACCAAAATTCTCACAATGAATTTGTATTCCTCAGTAGAAATCCTCATACCAAAATTGACACCATGCATAATCCTTGACAAAAATTCCCACACCAAAACTCTTACCATGTGTATTCCTTGACAGAAATACGTCCATACCACAATTCTCATCATGTATATTCCTTGACAAAAATCTCAGTACCAAAATTTTCACAATGAATTTGTGTTTCATGACAGAGATCCCCAGACCAAAATTCTTACCGTGTGTATTCCTTGACAGAAATTAATCCCCATACCCAAATCTCACCATGTGTATTCCATGACAGAAATCCCCTTACCCCATATTCTTACCATGTGTTTTCTTCGACAGAATCCCCTTACCCCATATTCTTACCATGTGTTTTCTTCGACAGAATCCCCTTACCCCATATTCTTACCATGTGTTTTCTTCGACAGAATCCCCTTACCCCATATTCTTACCATGTGTTTTCTTCGACAGAATCCCCTTACCCCATATTCTTACCATGTGTTTTCTTCGACAGAATCCCCTTACCCCATATTCTTACCATGTGTTTTCTTCGACAGAATCCCCTTACCCCATATTCTTACTATGTGTTTTCTTCGACAGAATCCCCTTACCCCATATTCTTACCATGTGTTTTCTTCGACAGAATCCCCAATACCCAAAAATTCTCACCATGTGTGTTCCTAAACAGAAATCCCCATCCCGGACGCGGCACTTTTAGCGCATGCGGTTGAGGGCCCCAGCCTGTCGGAGAAGCTGGAGAAGGCGGAGAAGGAGATCGCCATGCTGAGGTCACAGCTGGACGTTCAGCTGCAAGTGAACGCCGAGATCAAGCGCCTCCTGGTGGCGTCTGTGGGCGAGGACTTTGAGCGGAAGGTGGAAAACTTGGCCAGGTGTGTTTTTCTTTGGTTTTCACCATGCTCTGTACTGACTGGTGGAGATGATGTGTGTTTGACAGGCGTTTTCAGGTGTGGATACCATTAACTCACTCAGTACGGCCAGTCCTCTCTTCTCCTCTACACAGACCCCTCGGATGTCCAGTGGGTGTCTGAATGACCCAACCTTTAGCTTCTGTTGTCAGAATTGTGGTATTCTTTGTCAGCATTCACCTCTTCAGTATGAGAGCCTTCCAGTTGCAATACTCTGATGGTTGTAATTGGGGTGAAACGCTGTTAATGTCTTCTCTTTCGCCGTTCGTATGGAGAGAGTTAATGTGGGATATACAGAGCTGCCAGCTGTTACGGTTTCTCCAGATTTTGTTACGCTTGATCGCAGTTTGTTCCTACGTTACGCCAATATCAAAATTGTTCTGACAAGTTCATTTTCGACTTCATAGCATGGTCACATGCTTTCCTGTCGTAACATTACTCAGACTCTCTTGACCTATGGATCACAAGGGCAGAGCAGTCACTGCTAACCTTGGTCTCATGTAGTGATGCTCAGCTAATCGTGGACATGTTTACATTGAAACAGCATTGAGTGGACCAGTCGGCTTCATCGTTTGCCCGAACAAGAGAGAACATGGCTGAATCCAGTTGTATCTCTGTCAAACAGCGTCTGTGCCTGGTGGATTAAGCTATGTAGTGTGTGTATGCCTTGTAGATAAAATGTACTTTTAATTACACATACTTAACCGTGAGCCAACTAGTGCAGACTCCGGCAGGGGTCTGACATTCCTGCCTGTGCAAACTACTATCCGCCTATGCGGAGAAAACAAAACTACGGCCGATAACCTCCTGAAAGTAGGTAACCTCCCCTTTGTCCTGCTGGCTAGCGCCCTCTTTTTCCAGCAGCCATTATGACTCCTGTTCCTGTGCTCTCCATACGGCTAAGTTTTTTGTTTGTTTTTCCTTGGGTTGGATTAGAAAAAGCTGTATGCTTTATGTATTTCCCTCAGAAAATGAAATTTACCATTGAATGATAGACTCGTTCAGTCATCCGTATAATTAATCGTGGATATTTATTCATTCATCCATTTGATTATTTATTGATTTATTCCATCATCCATTTTTAATTTTTCATTCGTTTCTCATTCGTCGATTCCTTCCTTCCTTCCTTCAGGGACCGTGCTCCATTCATTCATGATTCAACCATTTAATTATTCATTCGTTTCTCATCGATTCCTTCCTTCCTTCCTTTAGGGACCGTGCTCCATTCATTCATGATTGAACCATGTAATTATTCATTCGTTTCTCATCGATTCCTTCCTTCCTTCCTTCAGGGACCGTGCTCCATTCATTCATGATTGAACCATGTAATTATTCATTCGTTTCTCATCGATTCCTTCCTTCCTTCCTTCAGGGACCGTGCTCCATTCATTCATGATTCAACCATTTAATTATTCATTCGTTTCTCATCGATTCCTTCCTTCCTTCCTTCTTTCAGGGACCATGCTCCATTCATTCATGATTGAACCATTGAATTATTAATTTGTTTCTCATCGATTCCTTCCTTCCTTCCTTCAGGGACTGTGCTCCATTCATTCATGATTGAACCATTGAATTATTCATTCGTTTCTCATCGATTCCTTCCTTCCTTCAGGGACAGTGCTCCATTCATTCATGATTGAACCATTGAATTATTCATTCGTTTCTCATCGATTCCTTCCTTCCTTCCTTCCTTCCTTTAGGGACCGTGCTCCATTCATTCATGATTCAACCATTGAATTATTCATTCGTTTCTCATCGATTCCTTCATTCCTTCCTTCCTTCAGGGACTGTGCTCCATTCATTCATGATTCAACCATTTAATTATTCATTCGTTTCTCATCGATTCCTTCCTTCCTTCCTTCAGGGACCATGCTCCATTCATTCATGATTCAACCATTTAATTATTCATTCGTTTCTCATCGATTCCTTCCTTCCTTCCTTCCTTCAGGGACCGTGCTGAGCTAGCCATGGAGCTGGGCGACTTCACCAAGAAGATGACAGAGGACTACGAGAACCTGGACCAGATCTCCATCCAGGCCGACATGTGGCGCAGCAAGTACCTGGCCAGCAGGTCCGTCAGTGCTCTCCCCTTCCTTCCTTCCTCCTTCCTTCATTCCTCCGGCTTTCTGTGTGTGTGTGTGTGTGTGTGTGCGTGCCCAGAATTATTGGGATACACACACGCACACGCACTGACATGTATACACGCGTACACTCACTCACACACACACACACACACACACATGTGGCACAACAAGTACCTGGCCAGCAGGTCTGTGCATGCTTTCCCCTGCCTTCCTTTCTTCCACAGGCTTTTTCTCTGTGTGTGTGTGTGAGAGAGAGAAAGTGTCCTGGTGTGTGAAAACGTGTGTGTGTGTGTATGTGCTGAGAAGTATTGGGACGCACACATGCTTGCGCATGCGCGGACACACAGATGACATCAGCTTGTGGGTGTGATTGTGATGAACGCAGTGTGTGATACTGATGATGACAATATGTGATGATGATGATGATGTCTGATACTGATGGTGACAACATATGATGATGACGTATGGGTGTGATAATGATGATCACGCCGTGTGATACTGATGATGATAACATGTTGGTGTGATGATGATGATGACGTGTTCGTGTGATAATGATGATCACGACATGTGATGATGATGACAGTGTGTGGGTGTGATGATAATGATGATGGCGTGTGTGTGTGTGATAATGACACATGATACTGTTGATGAGGACGAGTGGGTGTGATAATGATGATGACGTGATAACTGATGATGATGACATGTGATGATGATGACGACGTGTGAGTGTGATTATGTTGACCACAACATGTGATGATGATGATGATGTGATGATGAAGACGACGTGTGAGTGTGATAATGTTGACCACAACATGTGATGATGATGATGATGATGTGATGATGAAGACGACGTGTGAGTGTGATAATGTTGACCACAACATGTGATGATGATGATGATGATGATGTGATGATGAAGACGACGTGTGAGTGTGATAATGTTGACCACAACATGTGATGATGATGATGATGATGATGTGATGATGAAGACGACGTGTGAGTGTGATAATGTTGACCACAACATGTGATGATGATGATGATGATGACATGTGATGATGAAGACGACGTGTGAGTGTGATAATGTTGACCACAACATGTGATAATGATGATGATGAAGACGTGATGATGACATGTGGGTGTTATACTCATGATGACGACATGTGATAATGAAAATGACGTGTGAGACTGACGATGAATACATGTGATAATGTTGATGACATGTGATACTGATGATGACGACGTGTGGTTGTGACAGTGATGGTCAAGATGGGTGATCCTGATGCTGACATGTGATGATGATGATGATGATGATGATGATATGTTGACAATAATGATAATGACCTGATGATGATGATGATAATATGTCATGATGTGTGATGATGAAGACGACAAGTAGGTTGTGATAATGATGATGGTCATGACGTGTGATAATGATGATGATGGCAACACTGTGTGATGATGATGATGATGAAGACGTGTGGGTATGACAGTGATGATGTCGACGTGTGATAACGATGATGACGACATGTTATGACGACGACAACGATGCCGTGTGGTGGCAGGGTGATGGTGGAGGAACTGGCGTCGGCACGGGCGTTCTACAGCGGTCAGTTCCAGGACTCCCAGCAGGCCGTGCAGGAGCTGCTCAACGAGAGATACGAACTGCGTGCAGGACTCCTCCACTCCTACAAGTCAGCGCCTTGCTGTGCTTTGTTCCTTCGTTCGTTCGTTCGTTTGCTTTCCTTTACTCCTCCCTTCTTCTTCTGCGTTCGTTGGCTGCAACTCCCACGTTCACTCCTATGTACACGAGTGGGGTTTTACGTGTATAACTGTTTTTACCCTGCCATGTAGGCAGCCATACTCCGTTTTCGGGGGTACTCCTCCTTTCAGTTCAGTTCAGAATACCTTATTGTTTGCTTCAGCCAGAACAGAAAATTATCCTTCGGCTGACTCAAAATGCCTGTCAGCAAATAAGGAAAAGAAAAAAACAAATGAGTAACAGACAACACCATTCCCTGATCACCATGCACACATCAGTTATCGTGTAAAAAGAAAAACTTTGGGGAAAGATGATATTGCATTTTAACCAAGATAGAGTGAAACAACTCTCTGTTGTGAATTGCATCCCTTCCTTCCCATTTATTCACCTCTATAATGATGATAATCATAGATGCTTCTATAGCGCTCTGTCCAGCTTATACTGTGCTCACAACGTTGCACTTCAATTTTATCATGACGGCTGATGAACCATATTATCAATTGTATCAAATAACATTCATAAACAATAAGTAATGAAATAATGAAATAAAACAAATAAACAAACAGCACATAATATAGTAAAATAATGCTAATATCAATATTAACATGAGATTAAATTTATGATCACCAGAGTAATTGGCCTGATAGAAGAAAAACACGAAGGAAAAAAAGAAGAAGAAAATTTAGAAGAATGGTGGGTAAGGTGGTGGGGAGGGGGAACAGAGGGGAGAGGAGAAATTCTGACAGATCATTGGCCAATCCATTCAACTTTGAATATTAGGTCAGTCAAATAAATCCAACATATATTTTATGAATAGAATCATGTTGTACCCTTTCTTCACAATACTTTCTAAGCTAAAATCTATTTGAAAACCACTCGATATAAAGCATGACTCATCACATCAGTTTTACCTGTACTCACCAAAATGTGCCTAGCAGACTATACACAGGACAATACATTCATCCATATAACAATATAAACATGCCTTCAAACGTAAAAATGTTAACTCATTTGGGACGGCAATTTTTCTCCCTTACTTTTCCCCACTGACGGCTTATTTGTAAGGGTTTGGAAAAAAAATTACAAAAAATACAAAATACAGAGTAAGAAAATGAAACTTTCAGAACTGGTTTATTACGTGTTTGGCTATTACTTAAAAAAAAAAAAATCAAATTTCTCATTTTATTTTTACAGTTTTGCCATAATGTAGAAAATAATGCCAATTTTTCACACTGAATCACCATACCCATGCTCGCTTTCTGCACTTAATTCACTTTCTTCTTCATTATCATCCACCTCTTCGATATCCGACCCGTTAGTTTGTAGCATTTCAAGTTCTTCGGCAACACTAAAACATTGCCGTCGGTGCCTTGTCCACTCCACAACATTTTTGAGAAGAACCCGCTTGAGACGCCACTTTGCTAACAGGTTAGCACAGAGAGAGTTAACCCTTTGAGCCCTGACCACCGCTTTACCGGTGGTAGAGAAAAATGACATAATGCCTAGCCACCGGTTGAGTGGTGTGTAAACACTTGTGTCGTGTTTTGCTATTGGTTGACTTATATTGAAGAGCCAATCAGAAAAACCGTAATATTCTGATGTCAGCAAACGTAGTACAACATGGCCGCGCCTTTTCACTGTGTTTTGTGCATGTGCTTTGGATAAAAAAAGATCCGATTTCAATATAAGTCAACCAATAGCAAAACACGACACAAGTGTTTACGCACCGCTCAACCAGTGGCTAGGCATTATGTCATTTTTCTCTACCACCGGTAAAGCGGTGGTCAGGGCACTCTTTTTATATCTGCCGTGACACATTAAATACCAATTATTTGCAAATTTTGGCTCAGGAGCTCAGGCAGAAGGGTTAAAATTGCTCAGGAACTCCGGGCTCAAAGGGTTAAAGCACATTCAGACTATGAAATTTTTGTTTTTGGGGGGGGTTGCTTTGCTCTTCTTCCTTCCACACTTGTATCGCACATTTGTACTGTTGGGTGCATATCTGTTATGCATGTGTGGGTGTATGTGTGAATGTGTGTCTTCATGTTTTACATTTATTTGCTTATTTATTATCATTGTTGTCTTATTTATTTATTATTATTATTATTTTATATTATTTTATTATTATTATTATTACTACTACCTTTTTTATATTATAATTATTATTTATTTATTTATTTATGTAAGCTTATCTATTATTTATTCACCTTTTTTTTCTTTTTTTTTTCTCTCAAGGCCTGACTAAGCGCGTTGGGTTACGCTGCTGGTCAGGCATCTGCTTGGCAGATGTGGTGTAGCGTATATGGATTTGTCCGAACGCAGTGACGCCTCCTTGAGCTACTGAAACTGAAACTGTACTGTTGGTTTTGTTTGTTTTTTTCTTCTCTTTACTTCCCATCTTCCCCGTTTCCTAGCACACTCCCCACCAATGTGTGCAGCTTTGTTTTTTTTCCTTGCTTCTCTCGTCTTGCCTGTTTGGGTTCCTTGTTTGAGTGAGTGAATTTTTCACTACACATACTTACCGTGACCCACTAGTGCAGACTCCGGCAGGGAGTTCGATCCCTGTCCTGTGCAAACTACTATCCGCCAATGCGGAGAAAATGAAAGTAGCTACGGCCGAATTTTAGCTTGTATGACATTGAAACTGAAATATTTCTTCTGCATTCATGGCCTGCGACTCCCATGTTTACTCAAATGTACAAGTGGGCTTTTCCGTGTATGACCGTTTTTTTCCCTGTCATATAGGCAGCCATACTCCTTTTTCAGGGGTGTTTATACTGGGTATGATCTTATTTTCGTAACCCACTGAACTCTGACATGGACTACAGGATCTTTAGTATTTGATCTTCTGCATGCATATATACATACAAAAGGGGTTCAGGCACTAGCCAGTCTGCACAAAATTATGTTGACTTTGGAGATTAGAAAAATCTTCCAAGGGTGGTGGTGTGTGTGTGTGGGGGGTGGGGGGGGAGGGAGTTGCCTTGTTCACGAGCGCTGTTTTCTTTCCCATACACTTTTCCCCACTGTAACACAGTTCTTTGTGTGTTCTTTTATTCATGGACAATTGCTTTTTTGTTTAATGTACGATCAGCGTTTACTTTGGGTTGTTTCTTCGTTGTTGTGGTGCAGATTGCTTTATGGGCCTGTCGATTCTGTGTGTTTGAGTGAGCGCATGTGACAGTGTAGTGTGCGACCAGACATGCATGTGTGAACATGTGTGCGTCATTTACTGTATCAGTATTGATGCTGTCAGAGGACACACACCAACAGATCAGCCTGCCTGCCTACTCATCCATCGGACCGACAGGAGACTCCATCATTGATGCTGTATTACAAGTTCATGCTCAGTTTTGTTTAAACGAATGTCGTTTTTTTCTTTCTGGTGTATTATTGTATTGTATTACTCTCTGTGTGAAATTCCCGCTGCTCTCCCTAGGGAGAGCACGCCGCTACACTGCAGCGCCACCCCTTTTTTTTTTCTGTGCCTGCAGTTTTTTTTAAATGTTTTCCAATCAAAATCGTGATTTTTTCTGTTTGTTGCCATGGGTTATTTTACATGCACTAAGTGGACGTGCTCACGGGACCTCGGTTTATCGTCTCATCCGAATGACTAGCGTCCAGACCGCCACTCAAGTTCGAGTGCAGGGGGAGAAAATACTGGCGACTGTGCCAGGATTCGAACCAATGCGCTCAGATTCTCTCGCTTCCTAGGTGGACATGTTACCTCTACGCCATCACTCCACTGTTTAAGAAAGGCACAGTTACACTGACAGCCTGCGTTGTTATTTCAGAATCCTGCAGCAAGTGAAGGAAGCCTTCGACCCCCTCAACAGCCAAAAGTCCCACGGCCTGCCCTCCACCAACGTCCTTGACCTTTCCAAGCAGATCAAGCAGCTGTCGGAGGCAGTTCGGTTCCGACTGCTGCCCGCGCATGCAGGGTCGCATGTGATGATGCCGCTTGAGGAATCGTGGGAAAGTAGCATGACGAAGGCAGAGCTCCTGGCTTACGATGTGGGTGGTTTGGTTCTGTTTTGTATGAAGTGTTTACCCTGATTGATGGTTGCGTCTTTTTTTCTTTTCTTTTTTTCTAAGTCTTGTTTCTTTTATTGTGTGCCCTGCACAGCATGAATACACACATGCACACACACACACACAGAAACAGTCACACTGACATGCATGCACATGCATACACACACACACACACCAGCACACACTCTCTCCTTCCCTCTCTCTCAGCACCCCCCACCCCACCCCACCCCACCCCCACACACTTTTCTACTGTTAGATGTGTAATATTGTTTTCTTTTTAATGAAATTTTATTTCTGTCTGTTATCCTTTGGCTGTCTGCATGACATTAAAGTCAAAAGATCAAATCAATCAAATCAAATCAAAAACACTTTATTAATCCACATGGAAATTAAGTTGTGCAATCACAGGCTCATTGTAAACACTGGCATAAAATCATGCGCAACATAAGAAGAGATTAAAACTAGTCAAATAAGAATTCCCAATAGCTGACGATATACTAACCCCCACCCGCACACATACTCATGTTAAGACAATAGGGGTATTGCACGACAATATTAACAAATGAAAACATCCAACAAAAAAAGGGCATAGATTACTAAAAATGACATGCACGCACGCACGCACGCGCACGCACGCGCACGCACGCACACACACACACACACACATGCACACACACACACACACACCCACACACATACACACCATTTTACATTTCTTTCCTGGAACGTACCAGTATAGTTTGTCTTTAAATATTTGTTGTATAGAGCTCTTCAAGGATGATCACTTGATAAGTCATTATATTTACTGTCATCATTATCATCATCATTATCATTATTGTTGTTTTTATTATCATCACTGTTATTATTATCATAAGCCTGTAGCTGACCTCCAGGCAACATGACATGATTTTCATCATTAGTATTATTTCATCTTCATTAATGTTAATATCATCATTGTCATTTCAGTTTCAGTTTCAGTAGCTCAAGGAGGTGTTCGGACAAATCCATATACGCTACACCACATCTGCCAAGCAGATGCCTGACCAGCAGCGTAACCCAACACGCTTTGTCAGGCCCTGGAAAAAAAAAAAAGAAAAAGATAAATACATAAAAAAGAACTAATAATAATAATATGTATAAGGCGCAAAAACTTGATGAAGTCAACTATAAGCGTACAAAAAAAAAATAAATAAATAAATAAATAAATTTTAAAAAATAAAAAATAATTTTTTTTTAAATTGAAAAAAAAAAAAAATCATTGTCATTATGATTGATATTATTGTTAGCATCACTGTAATCATCATTGTTGTTATTTCCATGTGGCAGCAACTGTCGAAGCAGTCGGCACCGCCCAGTTTCCGACACAGCATGCCAAGCAGTGCCCCCGCTGCCGCCCTGACCACGTCCAAGTCGTGCGAGCGCTTCCACCCCATGGTTCGTCATGACAACCTGACGGTTAACTGCTGCACCAAGTGCAAGGGAGACATCCAGGTGGCCTGATTGGATCACCAGTGACCTGGTGACCGGATCGTCTGGAGCCTGATTGGGTGGGAGTGTGACTTGATTGATTGTTGGTTTGATTGGATGGTGATTGTTTGGGGATGACTGGAGTGACTGTGTTTGGAAGATAGGGGTTGTGGTTGTTTGGGAGTTGACTGATCTGTCGGTGGGGTTGTGATTGTTTTGGCTGAGAAGCAGACCGGGGCAAGGCGGCTCGTCTTTTCACTGTCAGCCGCGCGAAATTTGGCCAAGCAGAGCAAACCGATAGGCCTAGTTTGCATCAGTTTGACATGGTAAGTATATGTAACACCAAACATGGAGTATAATACAAACTCCTCCTCTTGATTGAATGGATCATGATTGTTTTGGGAGTGTCTTGTCGATTGATTGTTGATTGAATGGATCATGATTGTTTTGGGAGTGTCTTGTCGATTGATTGTTGATTGAATGGATCATGATTGTTTTGGGAGTGTCTTGTCGATTGATTGTTGATTGAATGGATCATGATTGTTTTGGGAGTGTCTTGTCGATTGATTGTTGATTGAATGGATCATGATTGTTTTGGGAGTGACTTAACGATTGATTGTATACTGAATGGATTATGATTGTTTTGGGAGTGTCTTGTCGATTGATTGTTGATTGAATGGATCATGATTGTTTTGGGAGTGTCTTGTCGATTGATTGTTGATTGAATGGATCATGATTGTTTTGGGAGTGATTGGGGTGATTGACTGTTTGGAAGGTGAGGATTGTGATTGTTTGGGATTGACTGACCAGAAGATGGTATAGTGATTGGGGGGGTTGATTGTGATCAGAAAACAGGATCTTGATTGTTTGGGAATGATTGAGGTGATTGACTGTGGTAGGAAGGTAGAGATTGTGATTGTTTGGGATTGATTGATCAGAAGGTGGGATTGTGCTTGTTTTGAGATTGATTTGGATGATTGATTGTGATCCTAAAAAAAATGGATTGTCATGGAATGGGATTGAATGACCTGTGATCGGAAGAGTGGGTCATGATTGGGATTGACTGGTCGATTGATTGGGGATCAGGAGAGAGGATCATGATTGGTGATTGGGATTGACTGGTCGATTGATTGGGGATCAGGAGATAGGATCATGATTGATGATTGGGATTGACTGGTCGATTGATTGGGGATCAGGAGATAGGATCATGATTGATGATTGGGATTGACTGGTCGATTGATTGGGGATCAGGAGATAGGATCATGATTGGTGATTGGGATTGACTGGTCGATTGATTTGGGATCAGAAGATAGGTCATAATCTCTGTTTCACTCTCTTGAGCTTTCATCATTTATTAGCTTATTTATTTGCTTACTTCGTTTTTTCAGTCAGTTTTCTTTATTTTCTTTTTTGGTCAGTTTCTCAGTTTTAGGCTTAGTAATATTCACAGTTTTATGAATTATCAGTGTGATCATTTCATTTATTAATTTATAAATGACTGAAAAAGATTTACATAAAGGCTTGTGGCTTTGATAGTCGTTTTATTTGTATATGTTTTGACTGTCTTAGTTTAGAGTACCTACAGTTGAACAGATTTCATTGTGTGCCTGTGTGTTTGAGTGTGTTTGTGTGTGTTTGAGTGTGTTTGTGTGTGAGGAAAAGCGGGAACAATCATGAAGTAGTGATTGTTCAACAGGTAAATAAATAAGAGGAAGCAGTTACTTAAGTCACTTAACAGTGTTGTCTTCTTTTGTAGAGATGCTTTACGTCTTAATGACTTACCTCTGCAGGTTAACCTTTTAGATATATTTTTTTGATTTTGATGAAAACATGGAAAGGAAACATTATTTGGTTGACCGAATCGGGCTGCAATGAAGAATATGTTTTTCTGTCTGCCATCATTGAAACCAAACAAGATGTGTGGTGCCGTTGTGGCCGCTCAAGACGAAAATGTTCGTACATTCTCAGTGTTGATGAATGTGGATGTTGATTGCATTGCATAACATTGCATTGCATTGTATTACATTTTGGGACAACAGATTTCTCATTATCAAATCAAGCTGCTGTCCCCAAGAAGAACACATTGCTAAAGTGCATCGCCACCCTTTCTTTTCTTCTTCTTTTTCTTCTTCTTCTCTGCCTCTAAGTATATTTGTTTTCCTATCAAAGTGGATTTGTTCAACAGAATTTTGCCAGGGACAACCCTTTTATTGCTGTGGGTTCTTTCACTTGTGTTAAGTCCATGCTGCACACGGGACCTCAGTTTATTGTCTTATCTAATTGACATGTTCAAACCAGCACTCAAGGTCTAGTGGAGGGGGAGAAATTACTGGCAAGAGAGGTTGAATCCTGGAAGATGAAGATTCTCTCACTTCCAAGGATGTGTTACCACCAGGCCACCACTTCACCTGTGGCTCACAGGGTTGTGAGAAGCGGAAGTGGGACTGTGATTTGGAGCTGTTCTCTTCACCCTGTGGCTGTGAATTGACAGAGTTGTTGTCGACAGCTGGTTTCAAAGCTGGTGGCTGCCTTTGTCTTGGTGCAGCACCAGCCAGCTCTGTTGTCACTCACTCTTTGAAGTCTGTTGCTGTCTGTGTGCTCTTTGTCCAGGCTTCGGATAATTCTTAACAATGCGTCCCTGACCTTCCGGTAGTGGATATGATGCATTGCATGGTAAGGTTTGCAATCCTCAAAGATTTGTAACTTATCAGAAAGAAAGAAGGTGGAAGAGTGGATTGGACGCTGATCTGCCGATCCAGTGTCTGTGAGGGCCTGGGTTCGAATCCTGCTCTGTATCCCCCCCCCTTTCTCAAACTGAGCACCCAGTCCTTCTTCTTCTTCTTCTTCTTCTGCGTTCGTGGGCTGCAACTCCCACATTCACTTGCATGTACACGAGTGGGCTTTTACGTGCATGACCATTTTTACCCCGCCATGTAGGCAGCCGCTTTCGGGGGTGTGCATGCTGGGTATGTTCTTGTTTCCATAACCCACCAAACACTAACATGGATTACGGGATGTTTAACGTGCGTATTTGATCTTCTAAGCCACCAGCGCCGTCTACCTCAACAATAGCATCGGGGACTGGTTCAGAACCACAGTCGGAGTGAGACAAGGCTGCCTACTCTCCCCAACACTCTTCAACATCTTCTTAGAAAGAATAATGACTGACGCACTGGAAGAGCATGTAGGAACAGTCAGCATAGGCGGCAGAACAATCACAAACCTACGTTTTGCCGACGACATTGATGGACTGGCTGGAAAAGAAGAAGAACTGGCAAGCCTGGTCAAACATCTAGACAAAGCCTCCACATCGTATGGAATGCAAATCAGTGCGGAGAAAACCAAACTGATGACTAACAACACCAACGGCATCAGCATTGACATCAAAGTCAACGACGAAAAGCTTAAAACAGTCCACAGCTTCAAATATCTGGGAGCAATCGTGTCAGATGAAGGATCTAAACCAGAAGTACTCTCGAGAATTGCCCAAACAACAACGGCACTCAACAAGCTGAACACCATCTGGAACAACAAAAACATCGCTCTCAGCTCAAAAATCAGACTGATGCGTTCCCTGGTTATATCAATATTGCTCTACGCCTGCGAGACTTGGACCCTGACTGCAGACATCGAGAGAAGAATCCAAGCTGTCGAGATGAGATGCTTTCGTAGACTACTTGGCATCTCCTACAGAGACCACATCACTAACACGGAAGTGAAGAACAGAATCCAGCAAAGTATTGGACCCTACGAAGACCTTCTGTCCATAGTGAAAAAACGCAAACTTAGATGGTATGGACACATCTCCCGATCATCTGGTCTTGCCAAAACGTTCCTGCAAGGCACCGTACAAGGAGGCAGAAGGAGAGGACGGCAGAAGAAGAGATGGGAAGACAACATCCGGGGGTGGACAGGCTTGACGCTCGGTGACGCCCTGAGGAAATCAGAAAACCGTGAAGAGTGGAGAGGGGTGGTGGCCAGGTCAGCAGCGGTGCCCCAACGGTCTGAACCCAGACTACGGGAGAGGTGAAGGTGAAGGTGATTTGATCTTCTGCATGCGTTTACACACGAAGGGGGTTCAGGCACTAGCAGGTCTGCACGTATGTTGACCTGGGAGATCGTAAAAATCTCCACCCTTTACCCACCAGGCGCCGTCACCGTGATTCGAACCCGGGACCCTCAGATTGACAGTCTATCGCTTTAACCACCCGGCTATTGCGCCCGTCACCTCGTCATTGGAATGAGACATAAACCAAGGTCCTGTGTGCAGCACACAGTTGGCACACTGGAAAAGAAACCATGGCAACAAAAAAGTGTTGTCCTCTGGCAAAATTGTGTCGAAGAACTCCCGTCTGGAAGATGAACAAAGATATATGCATGCACGAAGCACATAGGGTTATGCTGCTGGTCAGGTATCTGCCGAACAGATGTGGTGTAGTGTATATGGCTCTGTTCGAATGCAGCGACACCTCCTTGAGAAATTGAAACGTATCAGAAGCCCTGCTTTATTTGATGTTAGTGGATCATGGAGAGAGAGAGAGAGGGGTGGGGGGGAGTGAGGAGGAGGTAGACCGAATTGGGGACGGAACTCCTGTTCAAAGATATGGCGGTGTTCGCTAGCCGAATCTCATGCAATTTGCTGATGCTTTTTTAAACCAAATTTTTCATGTTGACAGTGGCTGTTTCCAGCACATGTTCTGTTGTGGACTTTTTATTGGTAGTGGGATGTGAATGTGAGAGAGAGAGAGAGAGAGGAGGGGGGAAAGATTAAGGATGGTATTTATGTTTTTTGGTGTTTGGAAGTGTGTGTGTGTGTGTGAGGGAGAGAGAGAGAGGAGGGGGGGAAGATTAAGGATGGTATTTACGTTTTTTGGTGTTTGGAAGTGTGTGTGTGTGTGTGAGGGAGAGAGAGAGGGGGGGGGGGAAGATTAAGGATGGTATTTACGTTTTTTGGTGTTTGGAAGTGTGTGTGTGTGAGAGAGAGAGAGAGAGGGGAAAGATTAAGGATGGTATTTATGTTTTTTGGTGTTTGGAAGTGTGTGTGTGTGAGAGAGAGAGAGATAAGGAGAGAAGGATGGTGTGTGAGTGGGTTTACATATGTTGGTGTTCAGAAGTGTGTATGTGTGTGTGAGAGAGAGAGAGAGAGAGGAGAGAAGATTGGTGTGTGAGTGAGTTTACGTATGTTGGTTTTCAGAAGTGTGTGTGGGTGTGTGAGAGAGAGAGAGGATAGAAGATTGGTGTGCGAGTGAGTTTACATATGTTGGTGTTCAGAAATGTGTGTGGGTGTGAGAGAGAGAGAGGAGAGAAGATTGGTGTGTGAGTGAGTTTACATATGTTGGTGTTCAGAAATGTGTGGGTGTGAGAGAGAGAGAGGAGAGAAGATTGGTGTGTGAGTGAGTTTACATATGTTGGTGTTCAGAAATGTGTATGTGTGTGTGTGAGAGAGAGAGGATAGAAGATTGGTGTGTGAGTGAGTTTACATATGTTGGTGTTCAGAAATGTGTATGTGTGTGTGTGTGTGAGAGAGAGAGAGAGGATAGAAGATTGGTGTGTGAGTGAGTTTACATATGTTGGTGTTCAGAAATGTGTATGTGTGTGTGTGTGAGAGAGAGAGAGAGAGAGGATAGAAGATTGGTGTGTGAGTGAGTTTACATTTGTTGGTGTTCAGAAATGTGTGTGTGTGAGAGAGAGAGAGAGAGAGAGGATAGAAGATTGGTGTGTGGGTGAGTTTACATATGTTGGTGTTCAGAACTGTGAGTGAGAGAGAGAGGAGAGAAGATTGGTGTGTGAGTTTACGTATGTTGGTGTTCAGAAGTGTATGTGAGAGAGAGAGAGAGATAAGGAGAGAAGATTGGTGTGTGAGTGAGTTTACATATGTTGGTGTTCAGAAGTGTGTGTGTGTGTGAGAGAGGATAGAAGATTGGGTTCAGAAGTGTGTGTGTGTGTGTGTGTGAGAGAGGATAGAAGATTGGTGTGTGAGTGAGTTTACATATGTTGGTGTTCAGAAGTGTGTGTGTGTGTGAGAGAGGATAGAAGATTGGTGTGTGAGTGAGTTTACATATGTTGGTGTTCAAAAATGTGTGTGGGTGTGTGAGAGAGAGAGGAAAATATTGAGGATGGAAGGGATGGTAGAGTGGGTTTATGCTGTGAACACCAAGAAGTGGGTTTATACATGTTGGTATGTGTGTGTGTGACATGTGCTTTGGATTGGTTGGTTGGTTTTTAATTTTTAATCAAAATTAATGTGTAGGTGTGTGTGTGTGCAAACATGCACATGTGTATGTGTGCATGCTCGTGTGTGTGTGTGCGCATGTGTATGTGAAAGTGTTTGTGAATTCTCAGTTTTGGGACCAGACTTGCTCGAGTTAAACAAATGATAGATATTCTCTCCTGACGCACATCACATGCACTGTGCATCCTGACAGTGCTCACGATATGCATCATCTCATTGCTGCACCCAGATCTGTGGTTGGGGAAGCATGGTGCAGATGCCAACTTTTTTTTTTCTTTTATATCACTGATCAGTTTTGATGTACTCTCTTTTGGATGAGATTTACCTCTGTTGTCGTATTCTGTATCCTGCCTGTGGAGGTGACTGCTTTATCAGACACACTAGGGATCTCATTCTTTCTTTGTTTTGATACATTTTGTTTAGTTCTTGTTGGTAGAGTGGAGTTTAACGACCTGTCGGCTTTACGCCCTTAAGGTCAAGCTGTTCGTGGCTGTGGTCTTTTCCATGGGTGTGTGACGTGGTCAGGGCATTGGTCCTGAGGCCTTTTCCATGGGTGTGTGTGACGTGGTCAGGGCGTTGGTCCTGTGGTCTTTTCCATGGGTGTGTGTGACGTGGTCAGGGCGTTGGTCCTGAGGTCTTTTCCATGGGTGTGTATGACGTGGTCAAGGTGTTGGTCCTGTGGTCTGTTCCATGGGTGTGTGGCATGGTCAGGGCATTGGTCCTGTGGTCTGTTCCATGGGTGTGTGGCGTGGTCAGGGCGTTGGTCCTGTGGTCTTTTCCATGGGTGTGGCGTGGTCAGGGCATTGGTCCTGTGGTCCTTTCCATGGGTGTATGACGTGGTAAAGGTGTCGGTCCTATGGTCTTGCTCGAGGAGGGTCCTTGTTGCGTGCTGGCTGCCGGCGATGTCCGTGGTCCATGCTGTGTCCTGGCTGTGTTCGGGTGGCGGAGTCCTGATTGTCGGTCCGAGGCTGGTCCTCGTGATGTCTTTTGTTGTCCTGGTGGCGATGATCCACAACAGGGGGGGCGCTGTGGATGACTGATGTCTGTGTGCGACCATTAACTCACTCAGTACGGCCAGTCCTCTATTCTCCTCTACACAGACCCCTCGGATGTCCAGTGGGTGTCTGAATGACCCAACCTTTAGCTTCCGTCGTCAGAATTGTGGTATTCTTTGTCAACATTCGCATCTTCAGTATAAGAGCCTTCCGCTTGCAATATTTTGATGATGGTAATTGGGGTGAAACACTGTTAACGTCGTCTCTTTCGCTGTTCGTATGGAAAGAGTTAAGCCCCCAAGTTCAGGCAGGGGAGCCCGGTCCCCACACAGCATCAGTCACACGCCCTGTCCTGGTGGTTGGCGTGTGGGGGAGTCCTGGCCGTTCTTGTTGATTGGTTTTTGCCTTGTAGCAATACTACACAGCATCAGTCACACACCCTGACCTGGTGGTTGTGTGGGGGGGTCCTGGCCATTCTTGTCGATTGTTTTTTTGCCTTGTAGCAATTCTGTGTTGTATGTTTAAATTGGGTTGTGTTAAAAGGTTTAGAAGAACTTTTTTCGGGGGGGGGGGGGGGGGGGGGGGGACGAAATGAAAAATGTGTGTGTTTTGTATATATATCTATTTGCTTGAGAGTTTTTTTGGTTGGTTTTATTTGTGGGTGGGGTGGGAAGCGGGTTTTGTGTTACAGTGGTGTTTTCTTCATTTTATGTGTTGTGTGGTGGGTCAGTCGTGTGCTTCTCAGTTGTAAATGTACTATAAATAGCTGACCGCCAAAGTGTATACAATCACTGTTGTATTCATATTCATTGGGATTTGGTTTCAGTCTTCTTTTTTTTTCTTCTTTTTTTTTCTAACATTGTAAATAAACAATCACAAGGTGGACATGGTGTGTAACCCAGCATTCTGACACACGATTACTCTGGGGGTTTTTGGGGTTTTTTTTCCCTTCTTGTCAAAACTTGGGTGCCAATAACAGAGAGTCACAGTTATCAGAAAAGTCATTATTTACTACAAAGCTTTAACATTTGCATGATGAAAATGTTTGATAACAAACAAAACAGTTGTGACTAACCAAGCTTAAATGTAGAGGAAAGTTACATAAGAGCGAAGCTTTTCTTGTGATGAATGTTTAATGCATTATCATTTTTATTAAAAAAAGGGGTAAAGTGAATGATGTATGAGCATTTTTAAGAAAAAAAAAAGAAGTGAAATTTTAGTATGATGTGCAAGTGTATCACACTGTTTCACCCCAGAATCCACAACAATGGGATGAAATGCCAAAATAGTAGCAACAATAGATTATAGAGGTTATAGTGCTTGTAGAAAAATAGCAGTAGGGGAAAAAAAAAGGTGGGTTTTTAGAACATAGTGCTTTTGGGTTGGTGTTTTCTCTTGAGGGATGTATTTAGGTAATTATTAATGGACTAATGGAGAGTTTAGTGATAGAATTATGGCAACTTATCTTCCTTATGCATTTATCAGTATTATGTATATTTGTACAGAAATAAGCATATATATGCAAAAAGTACTTTGACATGATGCATTTGAATCAAGATTACTTGAACAGAAATTATTGACTGAATAATCAAGATGTATAAGAATATATGAATAGTGACCAGGAAAGAACCATGTGCACATATGGATCATGGTGAAACTTGTCATTATCAAAGAATTTTTTCTTTCTTTTTTCTTTCCAGGTTGTAAAATCAACAAAATTGTAATCATTGCTGAGAGGAATTGAAATTTTACTTTTTTTTCATTTTTTTTTTCAAGTAGGAATGTAAAAAACAAGAAATTGTAATCATAGCAAAGAGGAATTGTGGTTTAACAGAAAAGATTCGTGTAATTTCTCTTCCCCCCCCCCCCCCCTCCCCTATGTTTCCAAGTAGTGGTCACCATCTTGTGTTGAAAAGAAATATTCTGACTGACAGAGCATACACTTGGATTCCCAAGACCTGTCTATTGCATGGATGAGAGACTATATTTTATATCAAAAAGACCAACATCCGAGGTGCTAAAACTGGATGTCAGACTTCTGTGTTCAGTTGACGGGAACAGATTGAGAGAATTGATGAGTTCTTTAAAAAGTCTGTGAAGATTTGTGGTTACAGAGAATTAAAGGACAAAGGAAGACGCTGTTGCCTTGAGATTTGATGTTGGGTGGTGTGTATGGAGGAGAGACTCTGTGAAAGAAAGATGCCACATTTCTAAAACAATCGGTGTTGGAGAGGAATCAGATTGACACATCTCCCGAGAGACTGTGTGAAAGAAAGATGCCACATTTCTGAAACAATCGGTGTTGGAGAGGTATCAGATAGATTGACACATCTCCCGAGAGACTGTGTGAAAGAAAGATGCCACATTTCTAAAACAATCGGTGTTTGAGAGGAATCGGATAAATTGACACATCTCCCGAGAGACTGTGTGAAAGAAAGATGCCACATTTCTAAAACAATCGGTGTTTGAGAGGAATCGGATAAATTGACACATCTCCCGAGAGACAGTGTGAAAGAAAGATGCCACATTTCTTAAACAATCGGTGTTTGAGAGGAATCAGATTGATTGACACATCTCCCGAGAGACTGTGTGAAAGAAAGATGCCACATTTCTATAACAATCGGTGTTTGAGAGGAATCACATAGATTGACACATCTCCCATATTGGTATGCTATGTATAAAATCCTGAAAAAGACAAAAAATAGTCGGGACCTTCTAGAAAAGAAAAAAACAGGTGAATCATCAGTGTGCTCTTTCAGTGTAGATAGTATCCCCACTTTTTGAAATTGTGTGCAAGAAATTTCCTCTTTTCTCTCCCCCCTTTCTTTCTTTCAGACTTTCCCTTTTTCCTATTGTCATCCCTTATATTCTGCCTTGCTGATCCATGCATTCTAGAAGGCCTTGAATTCGTTTTGTCTTTTTCTGGACTTCATGAACAGGCACACCTTCTAGATTCTTCTTTTTGTCCAAATGATGTGTGAGGTGCCTATTGGCAATGTTTGGTGTTGTATGCCTGTTGTTTTATACATTGTTCAGTTAATTATGTATTATCATGTTTATGTTCCTGTTAGGTTGTTTTTTTCCATTTACTGACGGAAGATGGATGGAATCATTCTGATGAAGTCCCAGCTTCGCTGGGCTGGACACGTGGCGCACATGCCAGACCATCGGCTGCCCAAAAGGCTCTTCTATGGCGAGCTGCAACAAGGGAAGAGATCACACGGAGGTCAGAAGAAGCGCTTCAGAGATACTCTGAAAGTCTCTCTGAAAGCGTTTGATATCAACCCTGACTCCTGGGAGGAATCTGCAGTGGACCGTGACAAATGGCGCGCTGCTGTGCACAAAGGCGCCAAGTTGTGCGAGGCCAACAGGACTGCTGCAGCTGTTCAGAAGAGGCAGGCCAGAAAGTCACGGGCAAACAAGCTCCCTGACAATGGTATGCCTGTCTTTGTCTGCCCCAACTGTCAGCGAACATTTCGTGCGCAGATTGGACTATTCAGCCATTTGCACATTCACAGATAGATTCATGAGCATCCTCCCCCCCACCCTCCCCCAGCTGGATGACAACGATGGTCATCATCGATCTCGATGGACACACCACCACCACCATAATCATGTTTATGTTCATGTTAGTTTGTTTTTTTCCATTTACTGACGGAAGATGGATGGAATGGTCAACGTCAGAGGCATGTCCGTAGGTTAATGTGTATGAATGTGACTTTACTTGAAACTAATTTGATTTTGCAAGTGTTTCTTTTTCTTTTTTCTTTTTTAGATTCTTAATTTAAGGTTAGAGTTTAAAGGTCCTGTACCCTTTAACTGCCATGTGGGCAGTGAATTATCTTATACACTGTGTCTAGGGCTCGACATAGGAAGGCTAGGCTCAGATCCTCTCCTTCCACAGTTTCAACCTTCCACATCCAGTCAGGTATTTTTATTTGTATTTGTATTTCATTTTATCACAGCAGATTTCTCTGTGTGAAATTCGGGTTGCTCTCCCCAGGGAGAGCGCGTCGCTATACTACAGCGCCGCCCATTTTTTTGTATTTTTTCCTGCGTGCAGTTTTTATTTGTTTTTCCTATCGAAGTGGATTTTTCTACAGAATGTTGCCAGGAACAACCCTTTTGTTGCCGTGGGTTCTTTTATGTGCACTAAGTGCATGCTGTACACAGGACCTCGGTTTATCGTCTCATCCGAATGACTAGTATCCAGACCACCACTCAAGGTGTAGTGGAGGGGGAGAAAATATCGGCGGATGAGCCGTGATTCGAACCAGCGCGCTCAGATTCTCTCGCTTCCTAGGCGGACGCGTTACCTCTGGGCCATCGCTCCACATTCACACCTGGCCGGAGTGAGGAAAATGGGAGTGACAGGCTGAAACAGAGCCTCCAACCCTGACCACTGGCGAACACTGGATTGAAGGAGTCAAACTCCTCACCAATTCTGCCACAGCTACTCCTTTCAGATTCTACAAGACCAATGTTTCTTAGTTTCTCAGCCCTGTTTGGTCAGCTGAGGTGTATCTTGTCTCGTCTATAACCCTGTGGTTAATCCCTGTACAGGGCAACAATCCGCAACAGGGGGGTGCGCTCCAGATGACTGATGTCGATGTACGACCGTTAAGCCCCCCTAGTTCAGCCAAGGGACCCCGGGCCCCACACAGCATCTACAAACAAGAGAAGATAAAAGGTAAAGACAGAACGACACATGCTGGCTTCATGGACATGACATGAACAGTGTTTTACATTTGTTACGCTATGTTCAAAAATTCTCTTTTTCTTAGAAATATAGTATTTAAATGATGATTACAAGAACTGATTGTGTATGTATTGACAGTGAAGCTGCTACCACTGTACTAGTGAACTTGTTTAACTTGTCATAAAGACCGTGAACAGGTTTAAAAACAAATGAAAATCAATGAAAAAAAAACATTCTACAAAGAGAAACTACTTACTTTGCTTGGGTCACACACATGCACACGTACACAGAGAGAGAGGAAAACGTAAAAGAAGGCTAACTAAATGGACAAAACTTTTACACACGATTTTTTTTTTTATCAGAAATCTGTAATTTATCACTTGAAGAAAATGAAGAATATGAATCTGTTATTTATCACCTGGAGAAAATGAGAACTATACACCACCAGCAGTACACTAAAATGTCTCATCATGAAGATCAGCAATGTTTGTTTATTGAGCATTTACAACAAAACACAGTTGATGAAAACTTGAAATTCAAGTAAAAACAAAAAGATGAAGCAAAGTCCATACTGAAAATCATACTGGAATTTGTTGTATTTACCTTTTTTAAAACTTGATTTTAGACCAAAAAGTATGTTGTGTAAGGGCACTTACTGATTAAAAAAGGAAAGAAAAAAGAGCTGTTTAATCCAGACAAATATTTCACCAACAAAACCTTATTCCTTTATGATTTTATTAATTGTCATTTCTGACAACAACATAAATTATCTTTTTTCAGCCAACATTTTCTAAAAGCAGAAGATGCACAGTGACAGTACTATAACTAAAAATTGAAAGCAGAACAACTGTCAACCAAGTACAAAATATTTTGTTCTTTGTTATCAACAATGCCTGTGTGCCTCAGTCTTCAAAAATATGAGTGTACATGTTCACACACACACACATGCACACACAAAATGTACTCACACATACAATACACTGACACACACACACACACACAAAATGTACTCACACATGCAATGATATACTGATACACAATTCACCGATAACACAAGTTCAAAAGGTCATTAAGGCAAGGGAGGTAATTTGTTTTTTCCTTTCCTTTGTAATTTCAATAATCACAGAATTAATGTGTTTCCATGTCTGAATAAGTATAATGACAATAAAGAAATTCCTTTATTTATTTTTAACAAATAAGTAATACAGGAGACTATCAATAAAAACTTTTTTTTATTAATTGGTTACAAAAATACAAATGGAGAGCACATAGTTGTTTTTTTTTGTTTTGTTTTTTTCCAAGTATATAAAGTAGACAAAATCAAAG
Organism: Babylonia areolata; assembly: GCF_041734735.1. NCBI lineage: Eukaryota > Metazoa > Mollusca > Gastropoda > Neogastropoda > Buccinidae > Babylonia > Babylonia areolata. Next base: position 1,065,912 of record NC_134888.1, on the reverse strand, counting down.
ACAAAATATGTAAACATGCAAGCCAGAAGACAATGAACAGAGTGACCACCAAAAAAAAAAAAAAAAAAAAATCCTGTGTAAGCAACAGGCAGAGTCTGGGAATGGGGATAAAACAAAGAGCAGAGGTTATTGGTAAAGGTGTGGTCAGTTTTCCTGACAGTGTTCTAGAGCAGAGGTTATTGGTAAAGGTGTGGTCAGTTTTCCTGACAGTGTTCTAGAGCAGAGGTTATTGGTAAAGGTGTGGTCAGTTTTCCTGACAGTGTTCTGGAGCAGAGGTTATTGGTAAATGTGTGGTCAGTTTTCCTGACAGTGTGTTCTAGAGCAGAGGTTATTGGTAAAGGTGTGTTCAGTTTTCCTGACAGTGTTCTAGAGCAGAGGTTATTGGTAAAGGTGTGGTCAGTTTTCCTGACAGTGTTCTGGAGCAGAGGTTATTGGTAAAGGTGTGGTCAGTTTTCCTGACAGTGTGTTCTAGAGCAGAGGTTATTGGTAAAGGTGTGGTCAGTTTTCCTGACAGTGTTCTGGAGCAGAGGTTATTGGTAAAGGTGTGGTCAGTTTTCCTGACAGTGTTCTAGAGCAGAGGTTATTGGTAAAGGTGTGGTCAGTTTTCCTGACAGTGTTCTGGAGCAGAGGTTATTGGTAAAGGTGTGGTCAGTTTTCCTGACAGTGTTCTGGAGCAGAGGTTATTGGTAAAGGTGTGTTCAGTTTTCCTGACAGTGTTCTAGAGCAGAGGTTATTGGTAAAGGTGTGGTCAGTTTTCCTGACAGTGTTCTGGAGCAGAGGTTATTGGTAAAGGTGTGGTCAGTTTTCCTGACAGTGTGTTCTAGAGCAGAGGTTATTGGTAAAGGTGTGGTCAGTTTTCCTGACAGTGTTCTGGAGCAGAGGTTATTGGTAAAGGTGTGGTCAGTTTTCCTGACAGTGTTCTAGAGCAGAGGTTATTGGTAAAGGTGTGGTCAGTTTTCCTGACAGTGTTCTGGAGCAGAGGTTATTGGTAAAGGTGTGGTCAGTTTTCCTGACAGTGTTCTGGAGCAGAGGTTATTGGTAAAGGTGTGGTCAGTTTTCCTGACACAGTGTTCTAGAGCAGAGGTTATTGGTAAATGTGTGGTCAGTTTTCCTGACACAGTGTTCTGGAGCAGAGGTTATTGGTAAAGGTGTGGTCAGTTTTCCTGACAGTGTTCTAGAGCAGAGGTTATTGGTAAATGTGTGGTCAGTTTTCCTGACACAGTGTTCTAGAGCAGAGGTTATTGGTAAAGGTGTGGTCAGTTTTCCTGACACAGTGTTCTGGAGCAGAGGTTATTGGTAAAGGTGTGGTCAGTTTTCCTGACAGAGTGTTCTAGAGCAGAGGTTATTGGTAAAGGTGTGGTCAGTTTTCCTGACAGTGTTCTAGAGCAGAGGTTATTGGTAAAGGTGTGGTCAGTTTTCCTGACAGTGTTCTGGAGCAGAGGTTATTGGTAAAGGTGTGGTCAGTTTTCCTGACAGTGTGTTCTGGAGCAGAGGTTATTGGTAAAGGTGTGGTCAGTTTTCCTGACAGTGTTCTAGAGCAGAGGTTATTGGTAAAGGTGTGGTCAGTTTTCCTGACAGAGTGTTCTAGAGCAGAGGTTATTGGTAAAGGTGTGGTCAGTTTTCCTGACAGTGTTCTAGAGCAGAGGTTATTGGTAAAGGTGTGGTCAGTTTTCCTGACAGTGTTCTGGAGCAGAGGTTATTGGTAAAGGTGTGGTCAGTTTTCCTGACAGAGTGTTCTGCCTGAACTGTTATCTGTATCACAACACAGCTTCATGATTTAACAATGCTTTTGTTCACTTTCACACACACACACACGCACACTCACACACACACACGCATGCAAACAAACACACATATATTCACACTCTTTTTGGGGGGAGGTTCTTTCAAAGGTTTTTCTGTCTCCCCTCCACCTAGCTGCCCCCAACATCCCAAAGCGAACTCTTCCTTCCTCACTTCTCACGCCATTTCTTCCTAACCTGCCACTTTTCTCACTTTGTGACTCGTTGGAGCCCCACACCTCTCCACCCACCATCTTCCATTATGCTGCCTGACTAAAGTCACTTTCTCAACATCATCTGTTTCACTCCCGCTCTTCCACTATGCTGCCTGACTAAAGTCACTTTCTCAACATCATCTTTTTCACTCCCGCTCTTCCACTATGCTGCCTGACTAAAGTCACTTTCTCAACATCATCTTTTTCACTCCCGATCTTCCATTATGCTGCCGGACTAAAGTCACTTTCTCAACATCATCTTTTTCACTCCCGATCTTCCACTATGCTGCCTGACTAAAGTCACTTTCTCAACATCATCTGTTTCACTCCCGATCTTCCACTATGCTGCCTGACTAAAGTCACTTTCTCAACATCATCTGTTTCACTCCCGATCTTCCACTATGCTGCCTGACTAAAGTCACTTTCTCAACATCATCTTTTTCACTCCCGATCTTCCACTATGCTGCCTGACTAAAGTCACTTTCTCAACATAGGAAATTTTCTATCTAGAATTACGTTTAAATAACACACTTACCGTGACCCAACTAGTGCAGACTCCGGCAGGGGTCTGACATTCCTGTCCTGTGCAAACTATTATCCGCCTATGCGGAGAAAACGAAAGCAACAACGGCTGATAACCTCCTGGAAGTAGGTAACCTCCCCTTTGTCCCGCTAGCTAGCGCCCTCTTTTTCCGGCAGCCATCATGACTCCTGTTCCTGTGCTCTTCACACAGCTAAGTTTTTTTTCGTATTTTCTGCCTGTCTGTCGATTCTCTGGCATTCTTGTTCATCATGTTTTTCACTCCCTCTCATTTTCCCACACCTCCTCCAGCGCCCCTCAAAAGAAGAAAGAAGGGGAAGGAGAAAGAGTTGGGAGTGATGTCCACAAAGCGTTTCAGAATCATCTCCCGAGGCAGCAAACCTGATCCCATGTTGTAGATGGCCACCAGTGTGTTCACACACACCCAGGGGGCGCTCTGCAACACGTCCAAATCACTGCCGAAACAACAGCTCAGGCGTCGGTGTACAAAGGCCGGAGGCACATAAAGGTACGCATGAAGAGACCGCGCTTGCCTGAAGAGAAACATTCTGTCCTCCTGGCTCAGGTCACTCACAACTTCCGCCCAGTTCACGTACAGACGTGTGTCGATGCCAAGACACGTGTAGTAACAGTCCTCTGTGTTCAGAATCCCCATGAGGACTACGTGAGGGAGGTCTGTGTGTGCCCCGACCAGCTGTCGAACTGTCTTGTCATCCTGCAACAGCTGCACCTGTCTGCAAACAGCATCAAGGACCAATCCTTCCAGCGCTGAGCTCTCCAGGAGTTTTGTCATTGTGCTCGATCCACATGGTCTTGGGCTCTCTGAGACTTTGGGCAAGCCCTTGTGAACATAACAGATCTGATTCTCTGTGCCGTGAGCATAGGTAATGCTCACAAAGCCATGGCCGCTGCTCTTCTCGGCAGCCTCACTGTGGCTTTCGGGTGAACTCTTGGAGCAGAGAGTATCGCAGTGCTCTTGGTGATGATCACTTCCACAGGTGCACGGGAAGCCCAGTTCCTTTTTTAGAGTGAAGGAGCGTGGCTCCAGTTTGACTCGCCACAGATCCTTCAGTGAAGGACCGAATCTTCTGGTCACCATGGAAGGTGATCCTGCTTCCTGTTTTATACTCGCTTCCACCGCTTCCTGTTTGATGTTGGCATCCAATTTCTCTTTTTTTATACGGACATGTGAGCTTTGATGTGAAAGTTGTGAGCTGTTGGGGGACATGCTGGTGGTTCCTGGAGGACTCTCTGTTTTCAGGGAAGTGCTTGCAGTGCTCTGGTGACAGCCATCTGCACTCTGATGGCAAGTTTCCAATTTCTGACCACACAGACCCGTGTCCCCCTTGACACATACAGCCTGCCTGTGTGTGTGTGGTGGTCGTCGTGCCAACAGAATGTCCTTCCACTGCAGACGGCTCAGACTGAAATAGTCTGCCCGCTCAGCTGAAGATGGAGGCATCAAACTGTTCTCCACCTCACCCACAGCTCTGATGACCACCGTGTAGTTACTGCAGGGCCCTTGAGAGCCGGTGGCGTCCTCAACAGAGGGCGCTGTCACGGCACGACACCCGGCAGAACACAGCAGTGAAGACGCCGAGCGACTGGCCACCACCTGTCGGTCCAGATCCTGGGACCAGCGGAAGGCACACATCCAGGCGGTCTGCACAGGGCCCAGGCTGCTGTTCCGTCTCTGCACACTGTAGACCACAGACTGAGGCTGTGGGCAGATGTGACCCACTCTGTGCAGGTGCACGTGCTTCCTGCGACCCTGACTGTGCAGCAGCTCGCCCAGAAGTCTGGTGTTGGCCAGGAGGTTGACATCAGTCCCCGAGCAGTAGCCCTCTGTCTGGGAGGCGGTCACAAACTTGGTGATAACGTCCACCTCTCCTGGCAAGCTGTGAATGTCTTTGTCAGACCCTGACCGCTTCAGCCTAGCCAACTGCCGAGCGGTGAGGTTTGTGCCATCCTTGCTGAGGATTCCAGCTTTCTTGAGATCAGGGAAGGGGAACAGGACCTCTGTCCCCCGGTAGACGCACGACATGAGTTGGCCGCCCACCACGGCCTGCCCCACCTGCTCCAGAATGGTGAAGGGGGAGAGCTGTGTGTAGAGGCACTGCAGGAAGGAGAAGCTGGGGAACACGCTCACCTGGCGGTCCGGGCACTGGCAGGCTCTGTGGAACTGCATGTAACGCGTGTGGTCGTTACCCGCTGTTTGTTCTATCAGCCAGTTCATCAGGTCCGAGACGCTCTCACCGCTTTCAAGTCTGGACACAACCAGGGCCGCGCTGCTCCGCGGGGGATGCTGGTGAGGATCATGGTCTGTCTGCAGGAGTTGTGTGGGATGGACAGACCCCGAACCATCATCTGGGGGGGGCATATCAACAGCTGATGGGAGAGAAGGCTGGCTGTATGAAGGTGGTATGTGGTCAGGCTGAGTTATGGTGTGAGGTGAAGCAGACAGGTGACGGCTGCCGGCAACACACTGCGTCAGGACTGCTGTCACTACAGGTTCAACATACAGCTGGTGCTGTGGATGACTGGAAGCACGTGACGCTGGTGTGGAACCGGTGTCCTGAGGGGCGCTGGAGGACAGAGAGGTTGTCCCTGAAACCTGACTGCAAGGTCCGGCACTGCCGGCCACACACAGTGAGGCTCCACTCACTGCAACAGAGACAGGACGTTGCCAAGCAACCACCTCCCCATCCGCTCTCCCACACCGTCCCTTCCCACTGCCCTCAACTGAGGAGCTAACACTCGGTGAATCGACCAAGCACACGATGGTTGTGGGAAGCGTCAGGGAATGTGTCTTGGTTTGTGACCCTAGGATGTCCATCACATTTATGGGGGAGGATGACAACATCTGCCCTGCAGTCCCTGACTTGGTCAGTTCCACAGTCTTTGAGGCAGAGGACAACATCGCAGCTCTCGCAGTCTCTGACTCGATCAGTTCCACAGTCTTTGAGGCAGAGGACAACATCGCAGCTCTCGCAGTCTCTGACTCGATCAGTTCCACAGTCTTTGAGGCACAGGACAACATCGCAGCTCTCGCAGTCTCTGACTCGATCAGTTCCACAGTCTTTGAGGCACAGGACAACAACGCAGCTCTCGCAGTCTCCGATTCTGTCAGGTCCACAACATTTCCTGTCGACGGCGTTTCACCATGTCCCAAACTCTGCACATTCTGTGTGGGCGAACGCTGGCTGGTTTCTTCCCGCGGACAGGAGTGCTTCCACAACTTGACATAAAACTTGTGCTCGGCCAGTTTCCGCAGGTCAGCGTTCACACTGGCCTTGAACAAGCGGATCAGGCGATGGATGTTAACCAACTTCGGTAAGTCCTGGACAGTGAGCGAGCTGTGGTGGATGTTACTGAGGAAGACTCTCTCGTTGCGCAGCATGTAGTAGTGGGGATGCGAACACAGGTCCTCCACTGCCAGGCCCTTGGCGTACAGCTCTGCCACGCTCACGTAGAACCCATCGCGGCGCTTCCAGCAGTGCAGTGTGTGTCTGGCGAACTTCATGGGAGTCACATGGTTCAGTTCAACACCGTCAAACTGCAGCAGCCTGGTGAGCAAAAAGCACAAAGAGTGGTGATGAAAACCCCTCTTCTTCTTCTGCGTTCACTCGTATGCACACGAGTGGGCTTTTACGTGTATGACCGTTTTTACCCCGCCATGTGGGCAGCCATACTCCGTTTTCGGGGGTGTGCATGCTGGGTATGTTCTTGTTTCCATAACCCACCGAACGCTGACATGGATTACAGGATCTTTAACGTGCGTATTTGATGTTCTGCTTGCGTATACACACAAAGGGGGTTCAGGCACTAGCAGGTCTGCACATATGTTGACCTCGGAGATCGTAAAAATCTCCACCCTTCACCCACCAGGCGCCGTCACCGTGATTCGAACCCGGGACCCTCAGATTGACAGTCCAACGCTTTAACCACTCGGCTATTGCGCCCGTCATGAAAACCCCTCCAGTGCCAGGGGGAACAACTCTACAAAATGCTGTTTCAAGTCCTAAAACATTATCCAAAACAGTTAGCCTAAAACTGAGAAAACGCCCTGGAGATATACCACTCTACAGGAACTGTGTGAATTTTCAGCTTTCAGAGTTGTTTCCCTTCTTCTGATGATGTCATCAGTGACATCGCTATGCACATATGTGATATGTTCTATAGCACTCAAGGGGTTTTGAATTAAAAGTAATGTCATCACTACACATGCACTCATGCTCACACCGTCACTCACACACACAGTCTCACGCAAACACACACACAGTCTCACAGAAACACAAAAACATACACTCTCACACACACACATGCACATACATCCAATCATTCATTCACTCATTCACACCATCACCCACACACCACACCCACCCACACATTTGACAATCCAAATCTTCTTTTAAAATTTTTTTTAAAATTAATAAAGCACCACCAACAACAACTAAGTACAACAACTCAAGCATGATTCCTTTGAAACCATTCACAAAGAAAACTATACAAACAAAACCAGATCAAACACCATTTGGTCATGGATGAACGTGCTAAAGTGGTATTTGGGTAAGTACAATGCGTTAAGTATCTATCACATTTACTATACTCTATGAACAAAACCAGATCAAACACCATTTGGTCATGGATGAACGTGCTAAAGTGGTATTTGGGTAAGTACAATGCGTTAAGTATCTATCACATTAAACCAAATCAAACTTGCAGCTGATGAAATTACTGTGGAAAGACAATCAGACAAGAATCCTTGTTACTGTGTGTGTGCATAAAAAAAACCGGACAAATAACTAAAAAAAAAATAAAGAAAACATACTTCACACAAGTTGATTCACTTATCTTCAGCCCCAGGCTGGCTTTTCACCCCATGTTTATGTTTATGACATGTTCACAACATAAAACACCCTACCACAACACAGCAGTCGCAATACAACACACTTCACTGCACTGCATTACATAACACTGCACCACACTGCACCATGCCACACTCCACCACACAAGGCACCACCACCACGTCATACCACATGACACAACACAACACACCCACACCACACAACACAACACAACACAACCACAGCACACCACACAACACAACACAACACAGCCACACCACACCACACAAGACAACACAACACAGCCACACCACACAACACAACACAGCCACACCACACAACACAACACAACACAGCCACACCACACAACACAGCCACACCACACCACACAACACAGCTACAGCACAGCCACACCACACCACACAACACAGCCACACCACACCACACAACACAGCCACACCACACAACACAACACAGCCACAGCACACCACACAGCACAGCCACACCACACCACACAACACAGCCACACCACACAACACAACACAACACAACACAACACAGCCACACCACACCACATAACACGACACAGCCACACCATATGACACAACACAACACAGCCCACCACACAGCACAGCCACACCACACAACACAACACAGCCACACCACACCACACAACACAACACAGCCACACCACATCACACAACACAGCCACACCACACCACACAACACACCACACAGCCACACAACACAGCCACACCACACCACACAACACAACACAGCCACACCACATCACACAACACAACACAGCCACACCACATCACACAACACAACACAGCCACACAACACAGCCACACCACATCACACAACACAGTCACACCACATCACACAACACAACACAGCCACACCACACAGCCACACAACACAACACAACACAGCCACACAGCACAACACAACACAGCACACCACACAACACAACACAGCCACACCACACCACACCACACAACACAAGACAGCCACACCACACCACACCACACCACACAGCCACACCACACCACACCACACCACACAACACAGCCACACCACACCACACCACATCACACAACACAACACAGCCACAGCACAACACAGCCACACCACACCACATCACACAACACAACACAGCCACACCACACAACACAGCCACAGCACAGCACAACACAGCCACACCACACAACACAACACAACACAGCCAAACCACAACACAACACAGCCACACCGCACAACACAGCCACACCTCACCACACAACACAACACAGCCACACCACATCACACAATACAACAACACCACACCACACCACACAGCCACACCACACCACACCACACAGCCACACCACACAACACAACAAAACACACCACACCACACAACACAGCCACACCACACCACACAGCCACAGCACAGCACACAACACAACACAGCCACAGCACACCACACAGCAACACCACACCACACACCACACAACACAACACAGCCACAGCACACCACACACAACACAGCCACACCACATCACACAACAACACAGCCACACCACACCACACAACACAACACAGCCACAGAACACCACACAACACAACAAAACACGGCACACCACACAACACAGCCACACCACACAACACAACACAGCACACCACAACAAAACACAGCACACCACAAAACACAGCCACACCACATCACACAACACAGCCACACCACACCACATAACACGACACAGCCACACCACATGACACAACACAACACAACACAGCCACAGCACACCACACAACACAGCCACACCACACCACAGCCACACCACACACCACACCACACAGCCACACCACACCACACCACACCACCACACCACACCACACCACACAACACAACACAACACAACACAACACAACACAGCCACAACACACAACACAACACAGCCACAGCACCGCACACAACACAGCCACAGCACCGCACACAACACAACACAGCCACATCACACCACACAACACAGCCACACCACACCACACAACACAGCCACATCACACCACACAACACAGCCACACCACAGCACAGCCACACCACACCACAGCCACACAACACAACACAGCCACACAACACAACACAGCCACACCACACCACACAGCCACACCACAACACAACCACACCACACAACACAGCCACAGCACACCACACAACACAACAAAACACAGCCACACCACACAACACAACAAAACACAGCCACACCACACAACACAGCCACACAACACAACAAAACACAGCACACCACACAACACAGCCACACCACATCACACAACACAACACAGCCACACCACACAACAAAACACAGAACACAACACAACACAACACAACACACCATACCACACAGCCACACCACATCACACAACACAACACAGCCACACCACATCACACAACACAACACAGCCACACAACACAGCCACACCACACAGCACAGCGACACCACATCACACAACACAGTCACACCACATCACACAACACAACACAGCCACACCACACAACACAGCCACACCACACCACACAGTCACACCACACCACACAACACAGCCACACAACACAGCCACACCACACAACACAGCCACACCACAACACACAACACAACACAGCCACAGCACAACACAGCCACACCACACCACACAGCACAGCACACAACACAACACAGCCACACCACACAACACAGCCACACCACACCACACAAAACAGCCACACAACACAACCACACCACACAACACAACACAGCCAAACCACAACACAACACAGCCACACCGCACAACACAGCCACACCACATCACACAACACAACACAGCCACACCACACCACACCACACAGCCACACCACACCACACAACAAAACACACCACACCACACAACACAGCCACACCACACCACACAGCCACAGCACAGCACACAACACAGCCACAGCACACAACAACACAAAGCCACAGCACAGCACACAACACAACACAGCCACAGCACACCACACAACACAGCCACAGCAAACAACACCACACCACACAACACAGCCACACCACATCACACAACACAACACAGCCACACAACACAACACAACACAGCCACACCACACCACAGCCACACAACACGACACAGCCACAACACAGCCACACCACACAACACAGCCACACCACATCACACAACACAACACAGCCACAGAACACCACACAACACAACAAAACACGGCACACCACACAACACAGCCACACCACACCACACCACACAACACACCACAACAAAACACAGCACACCACACAACACAGCCACACCACATCACACTACACAACACAGCCACACAACACAACACAGCCACCGCACACCACACAACACCACAGCCACACCACACCACACCACACCACACCACACAGCACACCACATCATACAACACAACACAGCCACACCACACCACACCCCACACCCCACACAACACAGCCACACCACATCACAACACAGCACACAACACAGCCACACCACATCACACACCACACAACACAACACAGCCACACCACATCACACAACACAGCCACACCACACCACACAACACAGCACAGCCACACCACATCACATAACACAGTCACACCACATCACACAACACAGCCACACCACACCACACCGCCACACAACACAGCCACACAGCACAACACAACACAGCCACACCACACAACACAGCCACATGACACCACACCACACCACACAACACAGCCACACCACACCACACAACACAACAACAGCACAACACAGCCACACCACAACAAAACACAGCCACACCACACCACACAGCCACACCACACCACACCACACCACACAGCCACACCACACAACACACCACACAACACAGCCACACCACACAGCCACACCACACCACAACCACACAACACAACACAGCCACACAACACAACACAACACAACACAGCCACACCACAGCCACACCACAGCCACACCACACAGCCACACAACACAACACAACACAGCCACACCACACCACACAGCCACACCACACCACACCACACCACACAGCCACACCACACCACACAACACAGCCACACCACACAACACAGCCACACAACACAGCCACACCACACCACACAACACAACACAGCCACACAACACAACACAACACAGCCACACCACACCACAGCCACACCACACAGCCACACAACACAACACAACACAGCCACACCACACCACAACCACACAACACAACACAGCCACACCACACCAAACAACACAGCCACAGCACACCACACAACACAACAAAACACAGCCACACCACACAACACAGCCACAGCACACCACAACAAAACACATCACACAACACAGCACACAACACAACACAGCCACACCACACCACACCACACCACACAGCCACACCACATCACACACCACAGCCACACCACATCACACACCACAGCCACACCACATCACACACCACACCACACAGCCACATCACACAACACAACACAGCCACACCACATCACACAACACAGCCACACCACACCACACAGCCACACCACACAACACAGCCACACCACATCACACCACACAACACAGCCACACCACACAACACAGCCACACCACACAACACAACACAGCCACACCACACAACACAACACAGCCACACCACACCACACCACACAACACAGCCACACAGCACAGCACACCACACAACACAGCCACACCACACCACACCACACAACACAGCCACACCACACAACACAGCCACACCACACCACACAACACAGCCACACCACACCACACAACACAGCCACACCACACAACACAACACAGCCACACCACATCACACAACACAGCCACACCACACAACACAGCCACAGCACACCACACCACACAACACAGCCACACCACACAACACAGCCACAGCACAGCCACAGCACACTACACAACACAGCCACACCACACAACACAGCCACACCACACAACACAACACAGCCACACCACACAACACAGCACAGCACACAACACAACACAGCCACACCACACAACACAACACAGCCACACCACACAACACAGCCACACCACACAACACAACACAGCCAAACCACACAACACAGCCACACCGCACAACACAGCCTCACCACATCACACAACACAGCCACACCACACCACACAGCACAGCCACACCACATCACACAACACAACACAGCCACACCACACAACAGAGCCACACCACACAATGCAACACAGCCACACCACACAACACAACAAAACACACCACACCACACAGCCACACCACACCACACAGCACAGCACACAACACAGCCACAGCACACAACACAGCCACAGCACACAGCACAACACAGCCACAGCACAGCACACAACACAACACAGCCACAGCACACAACACAGCCACAGCACAGCACACAACACAACACAGCCACAGCACAGCACACAACACAGCCACAGCACAGCACACAACACAGCCACACCACATCACACAGCACAACACAGCCACAGCACAGCACACAACACAACACAGCCACAGCACACCACACAGCACACAACACAACACAACACAGCCACAGCACACCACACACAGCACACCACACAACACAGCCACACCACACAACGCAGCCACACAACACAACACAACACAGCCACACAACACAACGCAGCCACACAACACAACACAACACAACACAGCCACACCACACCACACCCACACCACACCACACAACACAGCCACACCACACAACACAACACAACACAGCACACAACACAACACAGCCACAGCACACCACAACACAGCCAGAACACACAACACAACACAACACAACACAGCCACACCACACAACACAACACAGCCACACCACACCACACAGCCACACCACACCACAACACAGCCACACCACACCACAACACAGCCACACCACACCACACCACACAACACAGCCACACCACACAACACAACACAACACAGCCACACCACATCACAGCCACACACCACAACAAAACACAGCACACAACACAACAAAACACAGCACACCACACAACACAGCCACACCACATCACACCACATCACACCACACAACCACAGTACACCACACAACACAACACAGCCACACCACACCAAACCACACAGTACACCACATCACACAACACAACACTACACAACACAGCCACACCACATCACAACACAGGACACAACACAACACAGCTACATCACAACACAACACACAACACAACACAACCACACTACACAGCCACACCACATCACACAACACACCACACAACACAACACAGCCACACCACATCACACAACACAGCCACACCACACCACACAACACAGCCAAACCACACAACACAGCACAGCCACACCACATCACACAACACAACACAGTCACACCACACCACACAACACAACACAGCCACACCACACCACACAGCCACACCACACCACACAGCCACACAGCACAACACAACACAGCACACCACACAAAACACAACACAGCCACACCACACCACACAACACAGCCACACGACACCACACCACACCACACAGCCACACCACACCACACCACACAGCCACACCACACAACACAACACAGCCACACCACACAACACAGCCACACAGCACAACACAACACAGCACACAACACAACACAGCCACACCACACCACACAACACAGCCACACCACACCACACAACACAGCCACACCACACCACACAACACGATACAACACAGCCACACCACACAACACCACAATACCACAACACAGCCACACCACAACACAACACAGCCACACCACACCACACAACACAGCCACACCACACCACACCACACAACACAGCCACACCACACCACACAACACAACACAGCCACACCACACCACACAACACAGCCACACCACATCACACAACACAACACAGCCACACCACACAACACAGCCACACCACACCACACAGCACAGCCACACTACACCACACAGCACAGCCACACAACACAACACAACACAGCCACACAACACAACACAGCCACACCACACCACAGCCACACCACACAGCCACACCACATCACACAACACAGCCACACCAAACCACACAGCACAGCCACACCACATCACACAACACAGCCACACCACACAACAGAGCCACACCACACAACACAACAAAACACACCACACCACACAGCCACACCACACCACACAGCACAGCACACAACACAGCCACAGCACACAACACAACACAACACAGCCACAGCACAGCACAGCACACAACACAACACAGCCACACCACACCACACAGCCACACGACACCACACCACACCACACAACACAGCCACACCACACAGCCACACCACATCACACAACACAGCACAGCCACACCAAACCACACAGCACAGCCACACCACATCACACAACACAACACAGCCACACCACACAACACAACACAGCCACACCACACAACACAACAAAACACAGCACACCACACCACACAACACAGCCACACCACAGCCACACCACACCACACAACAAAACACAGCACACCACACAACACACACAAAAACAGCACACCACACAACACAACACACCACAACACACCATACCACACAGCCACACCACATCACACAACACAACACAGCACACAACACCACACAGCCACACCACACCACACAGCCACACCACATCACACAACACAACACAGCCACACCACATCACACAACACAACACAGCCACACAACACAACACCACACAGCACAGCGACACCACATCACACAACACAGTCACACCACATCACACAACACAACACAGCCACACCACACAACACAGCCACACCACACCACACCACACAGCCACACCACACCACACAGCCACACCACACCACACAACACAGCCACACAGCACAACACAACACAACACAGCCACACCACACAGCCACATCACACAACACAACACAGCCACAGCACAACACAGCCACACCACACAACACAGCACAGCACAGCACAGCACACAACACAACACAGCCACACCACACAACACAGCCACACCACACCACACAAAACAGCCACACAACACAGCCACACCACACAACACAGCCAAACCACAACACAACACAGCCACACCACACAACACAGCCACACCACATCACACAACACAACACAGCCACACCACATCACACAACACAACACAGCCACACCACACCACACAACACAACACAGCCACACCACATCACACAACACAACACAGCCACACCACACCACACAACACAGCCACACCACACCACACAACAAAACACCACACCACACAACACAGCCACACCACACCACACAGCCACAGCACAGCACACAACACAGCCACAGCACACAACACAAAGCCACAGCACAGCACACAACACAACACAGCCACAGCACACCACACAACACAGCCACACAACACAACACAGCCACAGCAAACAACACACAGCACACCACACAACACAGCCACACCACATCACACAACAACACAGCCACACCACACCACAGCCACACAACACGACACAGCCACAACACAGCCACACAACACAGCCACACCACACAACACAGCCACACCACATCACACAACACAACACAGCCACAGAACACCACACAACACAACACACCACAACAAAACACAGCACACCACACAACACAGCCACACCACATCACACTACACAACACAGCCACACAACACAACACAGCCACCGCACACCACACAACACCACACAACACAGCCACACCACACCACACAACACAGCACACCACATCATACAACACAACACAGCCACCCCACACCACACCCCACACCACACTACACAGCCACACCACATCACAACACAGCACACAACACAACACAGCCACACCACACAACAACACAACACAGCCACACCACACCACACAGCACACCACACAACACAACACAGCCACACCACATCACACAACACAGCCACACCACACAACACAGCCACACCACACAACACAGCACAGCCACACCACACCACACAACACAGCCACACCACACAACACAGCCACACCACACCACACCACACAACACAGCCACACAGCACAACACAACACACCACACCACACAACACAACACAGCCACACCACACCACACAACACAGCCACACGACACCACACCACACCACACAACACAGCCACACCACACCACACAACACAACAACAGCACAACACAGCCACACCACAAGAAAACACAGCCACACCACACCACACAGCCACACCACACCACACCACACCACACCACACAGCCACACCACACCACACAACACAGCACACCACACAACACAACACAGCCACAGCACACCACACAACACAGCCACACCACACAGCCACACCACACCACAACCACACAACACAGCCACACAACACAGCCACACAACACCACAGCCACACCACACAGCCACACCACACCAAACAACACAGCCACAGCACACCACACAACACAACAAAACACAGCCACACCACACAACACAGCCACACCACACAACACAGCCACAGCACAGCACACCACACAACACAACAAAACACATCACACAACACAGCACACAACACAACACAGCCACACCACACCACACAGCCACACCACATCACACAACACAGCCACACCACATCACACACCACACCACACAGCCACATCACACAACACAACACAGCCACACCACAGAGCCACACCACACCACACAACACAGCCACACCACACCACACAACACAGCCACACCACACAACACAGCCACACCACATCACACAACACAACACAGCCACACCACACAACACAGCCACACAACACAACACAACACAGCCACACCACACAACACAGCCACACCACACAACACAGCCACACAGCACAACACAACACAGCACACCACAGCACACCACACAACACAGCCACACCACACCACACCACACCACACAACACAGCCACACCACACAACACAGCCACACCACACCACACAACACAGCCACACAGCACAACACAACACAGCACACCACACCACACCACACAACACAGCCACACCACACCACACAACACAGCCACACCACACAACACAGCCACACCACACCACACAACACAGCCACACCACACAACACAACACAGCCACACCACACAACACAACACGGCCACACCACATCACACAACACAGCCACACCACACAACACAGCCACAGCACACCACACCACACAACACAGCCACACCACACAACACAGCCACAGCACAGCACACAACACAACACAGCCACAGCACACAACACAACACAGCCACACCACACAACACAACACAACACAGCACAGCACAACACAGCCACACCACACAACACAGCCACACCACACAACACAACACAGCCAAACCACACAACACAACACAGCCACACCACACAACACAGCCACACCATACAACACAGCCTCACCACATCACACAACACAGCCACACCACACCACACAGCACAGCCACACCACATCACACAACACAACACAGCCACACCACACAACAGAGCCACACCACACAATGCAACACAGCCACACCACACAACACAACAAAACACACCACACCACACAGCACAGCACACAACACAGCCACAGCACACAACACAACACAGCCACAGCACAGCACAGCCACAACACACCACACAACACAACACAACACAACACAGCCACACAACACAACACAGCCACACCACACAACACAACACAGCCACACCACACCACAACACAGCCACACCACACAACACAGCCACACCACACCACACAACACAGCCACACCACACAACACAACACACCACAACAAAACACAGCACACCACACAACACAGCCACACCACACCACACAACACAGCCACACCACACAACACAACACAGCCACACCACATCACACAACACAGCCACACCACATCACACAACACAGCCACACCACATCACACAACACAACACAGCCACACCACATCACACAACACAACACAGCCACACCACACAACACAGCACAGCCACACCACATCACACAACACAACACAGTCACACCACATCACACAACACAACACACCACACAACACAGCCACACCAACACAGCCACACCACACAACACAGCCACACCACACCACACAACACAGCCACACCACACCACACCACACCACACAACACAACACAGCCACACCACACCACACAGCACACCACACCACACAACACAGCCACACCACACAACACAGCCACACCACACAACACAGCCACACCACACCACACAACACAGCCACACCACACCACACAACACAGCCACACCACACCACACAACACAGCCACACCACACCACACAACACAGCACACCACACCACACAACACAGCCACACCACACCACACCACACAACACAACACAGCACACCACACAACACAGCCACACCACACAACACAGCCACACCACACCACACAGCCACACCACACCACACCACACAACACAGCCACACCACACCACACCACACAACACAGCCAAACCACACCACACCACACCACACAGCCACACCACATCACACAACACAACACAGCCACACCACACCACACCACACAACAAAGCACACCACATGACACAACACAGCCACACCACACCACACCACACAGCCACACCACACAACACAGCCACACCACACAACACAACACAGCCACACCACACCACACAACACAACACAGCCACACCACACAACATGACACAACACAGCCACACCACACAACATGACACAACACAGCCACAGCACAGCACACAACACCACACAGCCACACCACACAGCCACAGCACACCACAGCACACCACACCACACAACACAGCCACACCACACAACACAGCCACACCACACCACACCACACAGCCACAGCACACCACCCGACCCGACCAAACACAGCCACAGCACACCACACGACCCGACCAAACACAGCCACAGCACACCACACGACCCGACCAAACACAGACACACCACAACCAAGCCCAGTTCCACTGCAACCCCAAGCCCCACAGAACCTAACCCAACTCCACCCAAGCCATACAACAATTTGAAATTCTAACCGAACCAAAACCCAACACACCCCAACCCCAAGCCCCACACAACCTAACCCAACTCCACCCAAGCCATACAACAATCTGAAATTCTAACCGAACCAAAACCCAACACACCCCAACCCCAAGCCCCACAGAACCTAACCCAACTCCACCCAAGCCATACAACAATCTGAAATTCTAACCGAACCAAAACCCAACACACCCCAACCCCAAGCCCCACAGAACCTAACCCAACTCCACCCAAGCCATACAACAATTTGAAATTCTAACCCAAAAAAAACCCAACACACCCCAACCCCAAGCCCCACACAACCTAACCCAACTCCACCCAAGCCATACAACAATCTGAAATTCTAACCGAACCAAAACCCAACACACCCCAACCCCAAGCCCCACACAACCTAACCCAACTCCACCCAAGCCATACAACAATTTGAAATTCTAACCCAAAAAAAACCCAACACATCCCGACCCCAAGACCCACAGAACCTAACCGAACTCCACCCAAGCCATACAACAATCTGAAATTCTAACCAAACCAAAACCCAACACATTTGTATTTGTATTTTGTATTTGTATTTCTTTTTATCACAACAGATTTCTCTGTGTGAAATTCAGGCTGCTCTCCCCAGGGAGAGCACGTCGCTACACTACAGCACCACCCATTTTTTTGGTATTTTTTCCTGCGTGCACTTTTATTTGTTTTTCCTATCGAAGTGGATTTTCCTACAGAATTTTGCCAGGAACAACCCTTTTGTTGCCGTGGGTTCTTTTACGTGCGCTAAATGCATGCTGCACATGGGACCTCGGTTTATCGTCTCATCCGAATGACTAGCGTCCAGACCACCACTCAAGATCTAGTGGAGGGGGAGAAAATATCGGCGGCTGAGCCGTGATTCAAACCAGCGCGCTCAAATTCTCTCGCTTCCTAGGCGGACGCGTTAGCTCTAGGCCATCACTCCACATCCCAACCAAAGTCATACCCCACAAAGCCATAACATGATTCAACCAACACAGCCTCAACACAACCACAATACAACACAACCACAGTTTCAGTTTCAGTAGCTCAAGGAGGCGTCACTGCATTCGGACAAATCCATATACGCTACACCACATCTGCCAAGCAGATGCCTGACCAGCAGCGTAACCCAACGTGCTTAGTCAGGCCTTGAGAAAAAAAAAAGGTGAATAAATAATAGATAAATACATAATAAATTTTTTTTTAAACTACTAATAATAATGATATTATGAATAAGGCGCAAAAACTTGATGAAGTCGACTATAAGCGTACATAAATAAATAAATAATAATTTTTAAAAAGTAGTAATAATAATAATAATAATTAAAAAAAATAAAAAAAAGACAACAATGATGATAAATAAACAAATAAATGTAAAACATGGAGACACACATTCACACATACACCCACATATGCATAACAGATATGCACCAAACATGCAATTTCACAGATATGAAAGCACAGTCAAATACACATAAACGTACATGAGCCCCAACACACACACACACACATATAGGCCGCTTGTTGTTGTTGCGTTACCAGCAATACAACCACAACACAACCCAACACAACCACAATACAACCCAACACAACCACAATACAACCCAACCACAATACAACCCAACACAACCACAATACAACCCAACACAACCACAACACAACCCAACACAAACAACACACAATACAACCCAACACAATACAACCCAACACAACCACAATACAACCCAACACAACCACAATACAACCCAACACAATACAACCCAACACAACCACAATACAACCCAACACAACCACAATACAACCCAACACAATACAACCCAACACAACCACAATACAACCCAACACAATACAACCCAACACAACCACAATACAACCCAACACACAATACAACCCAACACACACAACCACAATACAACCCAACACAACCACAATACAACCCAACACAATACAACCCAACACAACCACAATACAACCCAACACACAATACAACCCAACACAACCACAATACAACCCAACACAACCACAACACAACACAACCCAACACAACCACAATACAACCCAACATAACCACAATACAACCCAACACACAATACAACCCAACACAATACAACCCAACCCAACACAACCACAATACAACCCAACACAATACAACCCAACACAACCACAATACAACCCAACACAATACAACCCAACACACACAATACAACCCAACACAACCACAACACAACCCAACATAACCACAATACAACCCAACACAACCACAACACAACACAACCCAACACAACCACAATACAACCCAACACAACCACAATACAACCCAACACAACCACAATACAACCCAACACACAATACAACCCAACACACAATACAACCCAACACAACCACAATACAACCCAACACAACCACAATACAACCCAACACAACCACAATACAACCCAACACAACCACAATACAACCCAACATAACCACAATACAACCCAACACAACCACAACACAACCCAACACAACCACAATACAACCCAACACAACCACAATACAACCCAACACAACCACAATACAACCCAACACACAATACAACACAACCACAATACAACCCAACACATCCACAATACAACCCAACACAACCACAATACAACCCAACACAACCACAATACAACCCAACACAACCACAATACAACCCAACACAACCACAATACAACCCAACACACAATACAACACAACCACAATACAACCCAAGACAACCACAATACAACCCAACACAACCACAATACAACCCAACACACAATACAACCCAACACAACCTACAATACAAACCAACACAACCCAACCCAACACAACCACAATACAACCCAACACACAATACAACCCAACCCAACACATCCACAATACAAACCACAATACAACCCAACACACAATACAACCCAACCCAACACACAATACAACCCAACCCAACCCAACACAACCACAATACAACCCAACACAACCACAATACAACACACAATACAACCCAACACAACCACAATACAACCCAACACAACCACAACACAACCACAATACAACCCAACACACAATACAACCTAACCCAACACAACACAACCACAATACAACCCAACACACAATACAACCCAACACAACCACAATACAACCCAACCACAATACAACCCAGCACAACCACAATACAACCCAACACAACCACAACACAACCACAACACAATCTGAAGGACGCTTTGAGGACCAGACTGGCACACCACAAAACAAACACCACCACCAACACAACCAGCCCCCACCCCAACCCCCACACGCCCCTGACCTGAACTTGTGCAGCTGCGTGGCCTGGATGTTGCAGTCACAGAAGGGCCGCACCAGGTCAGTCAGGTGGAACATGGCGATGGTGCTCTTCAGGGCCTCGTTCAGGGACTCCTCCACCTGTTTGAGGGCCGGAGGGGTCCCAGCTCCTCCGTCGTAGTACGTCGTCTTCAGCATCTCGTTCTGCCCGTCCTGGGGGAACCGTGGGGGTGGGGGTTTGGGGAGAGGAGGAAACGGGGGAGCATGGGTTAGAGGGTCTGATCTGGGTTTTGCCGTGTCGTAGAGATGTTGTTGTTGATATACTGTGCTGTTTTGGGGTTGTTGTTTGTTTTTTTTAATTCATTATTTACTAATATCTTTATCATAATGATCATCAATATAAATCATTTTTAATATCATTAGAATCCATAATAATTTTTTTTTTTAATATTATTATAAAAAAAATTTTAAATAATGTATATCATCAGTATCATAAAAATGATTCATTTTTTATATCATTAGAATAATAATAATAATTATTATAATAATTATCATAACAATGATGTTGTGATTGCTGTCACCATCATCACCATCCTGATTAGTGTCGTTCTATCATCATGGTTGTTATCATTATCTTTAGTAGTAGTAGTAGTAGTAGTAGTAGTAGCAGCAGTAGTGGAATCTACTTACAAGTAAAGCTGAAGTGTAATTTCCACATGGGATAATAATTCAAGACTGCCAAAGACAGGAAAACAGAGCAACAAACTGAACCAGTGCACAAACGGGAGGGTGACGGACACATGTGTGCACACACATGCACAACCGTCACTTACATGCACGCACAAACACATTCACCCCCCCCCCCAAATCCACACCCGCCCACCAACGCATGCACACACCCTCACACCCACCCACCCATCCACCCCCACAAACACCCACAGGTGCTTCCTGTGTTAGGTGAACTGGGCAGATTCCCAATAAGTTTAAAGATAATGTGCCAAATTATTACATCTTGGATTCACATTATTCAATTACCAGAAACTTCCCTCATCAACAAAATATATAAGTCCATGTACCAACAAGAAAATACAACTTCCCCATGGCTGATATTTGTTAAAAAGATACTCAAAATTACAGGCCTTGATCACATTTGGAAAAATCAATTCACATTCAGCATACATAGACTGAAATACATCGTGTATAAAAAAAATTAGAAAATGAATATATCAAATACCGGAAAGACAAAAGAGAAAAAACATTAAAGCTAAAATTTTACAATACGATTGTAGCAGAGTACAAAATTGAAACCTATTTTTTAAATATATCAGATACAAAACACAGACAAGAATTAACAAAACTCAGAATAAGTGCGCATGACCTAAAGATTGAGAAAGGTAGATATTTAAATATTCCACAAGAAGACAGATTGTGCAACAAGTGTAACATCCTGGAAGACGAAATCCATCTTCTTGATCATTGTATTAAATATAAAACCTCAAGGCAACAATTTTAAAAGGATAATCAAAATTCGAATAACACAGGACATATTCCCAGTCAGGTGATGCTAACAGATGATGAATAGATACAAACAAAATTGGGAAATTTTGTTTATGAATGCTGCTGCAATTTACTGCATTAACTGATTGATTGTGTGTTTTTCATTCGTTCATTCGTTTACCATTGCACTTGTGTCTTATAAACCTTACGGTTTCATGACAATAAAATCTATTCTATTCTATTCTATTCCCACACAAACACCCACACACCATTTCTCACACACTAATCAGTAAACAGCTCTGCCTTCACACACACACACACACACACACACACATCCACATCCCCCCACCCACACACACACACAAACATCCACACCCCCTCACCCACACATCCACCCACCCACCCACACATGCACACGCACACACACACACACACACACACAAACATCCACACCCTCCCGCCCACACATCCACCCACCCACCCATACATGCACACACACACAAACACACACCCACCCACCAACCAACACACACACATCCATCCCCAACCACACCCCCACAAATGCACACACAAACACACACACACACACACACTTTGTTCATTATGTTCTTTTGTTATGTCTATTAATCCTAAAACACAACACACACACACACACACTTTGTTCATAATGTTGTTTTGTTATGTCCATTAATCCTTAAGGATTTTATAACAATAAATTAAGTCAAAGTCACACGCACACACACTCACACCCACAACACCCCCCCCCTCCCCCACCCCCACACACACACACAAGGGACACCGACCACTCCATCATCAGCTGCGGAGGAGTGCGGGATGATCATGGCGGCGGGCATCTCTTCTCCCTCAGGGTGTGGGTAACCCAGCACCTTGTGCAGTTGGGTAGTGGGGGGCGTTACCTGCAGGCATGACAACACGCACCCTCACAGCTCACTTCACTTCTCAACAGCATTATGTTCGTCTGCTTTTGTGTGTAGTGTTGGGGCCTGTGTTCTTTTGTTTGTGCTTCCATGTCTGTCAAACTGCAGGTTTGCTGCAGGTCTGTTGTGCATGTGTGTGGGCGTGTGTGTGTGTGTTTGTACATGTGTGTGTGTGTTTGTACTTGTGTGTGAGTGTGCGCGTGTGTGTGTGTGTGTGTGTGTGTGTGTGTTGAGAGATAGTTTTCAAAATCTATGGAGACATGCTCCAGAGGCGAGTAGTAAATGTTTGAGTTTTCAAAATCTATGGAGACATGCTCTAGAGGCGAGTAGTAAATGTTTGTTTTATCGAAATTTCAAAAGTGGATTTGGTAGAGAAAAATATACAAGTCAAATGCCTGATAATTATGTTATCAGCTTCTTCAGATTTCGAAGTAGTAATCATAAGCTGGAAATTGAAACAGGGAGACACAAAGGCATACCACAAGAGTTACGGCTTTGTAAGGTTTGAAACATGTCTGTGATTGGTGATGAGTTTCATTTTATAATGGACTGTCCCAATTATGATCAGTTACAAAATAGATATGTTCCTATAAAATATTTGTCTCCAAAATCGGTTTTTAATTTTTGTAATATGCTCAAAGGAGGCAAAAAAGTCATTTTAGCTGTAAGATGATTAGATTTGCAAATGCTGCCAAGTTATACTTTTGGAGTTAAAAGACATTTGTGTTTTCTCAACTTTTATGTGACATTACTGTGTATTTGGAAATGTTTGTTCTGGGCACAAAAAGATTATTTTGCAGTAACCCTCCATACTCCAACAGGAGTGAAAGGATAATTAAAACTTGAAACTTGAAACTTGTGAGAGTGCGTGTTATTTGCTTCTTTGTTTACTCATTATTATCATTGTTTTCTTATCTATTTTCTTTTTTCTTTTCCTGCATTTTATTTTATTTTATTTCATTTTAATATCTGCTTACCTTTTTATTGTTATCCATTTGTTCATTTATTTAGTCATTTACTTATTTAGTCATTTATTTAGTCATCTATTCAGTTACTTATTTATTTGTTTACACGTTTATCAATTAATTTAATGATGTATTCATTTATTTGTTTATGCCCATTCCCCCCCCCCACCCCACCCCCAAGGACTGACAAAGCATGTTGGGTTACGCTGCTGGTCAGGCATCTGCTTAGCAGGTGTGGTGTAACATCTATGGGTTTGTCCCAACGCAGTGATGCCTCCTTGAGTAACTGAACTGAACTGATCTGAACTGTACTGAACTGAACTGAACTGAACTGTACAGCACTCTGAGCTCCCTTTAAGGGAGGAAAGCACAAAACAAGTATCGTTTTTTTTAAAGTATTTTTTTTTTTTAAATTTTTAAGAATTTTTGGATGTGCAAGAGCCTCGAAATTTACCATAGTATAAACGTATTGGAACTGCTACAAATTAACATTCAAAAATATTTTCAAAAATCCTCTTGCACAAAACTTAGACCAACACAGGATAAGGTCAACTTGCAAAGTTTTAGCTTTGTAGCTTTCTTCATTCTTGAGCAAACTTAAGGTCAATATGAATGCCTTGTTAAAGCCTGATATTGGACAAACTACATCAGAATTGAACAAAATAAACATTTCTGTGACTCAGTAAGCTATCTTTTATGGCAATTATTTCATTGTTAGCTGTATCTTTACACACACAAAAAAAAAAAACAACTTATGTAGAAGAGATGTTCAAGGGTCAAAATCCATCAAAAACCCATATCATGGAAAATCATCATGCTGGTCATTTTGGCATTACCGTATCTGGCATTAATTCAATCATCACATCACTGCTCACTTCACTTCTTACTTCATTCATCATGTCACATGGTGTTTTTGTTGGTTTTTTTGGTTTTTTTCTAACACTTACAGTTGACTTCATCAAGTTTTTGCGCCTTATAAATATTATTATCAGTAGTAGTAGTTCTTTTTTTTCTTTTTTTAAAATGTATTTATCTATTATTTATTTATTTACTTATTTCTTTTTATTTTATCCTTTTTTGTTGTTGTTATTTTGTTTTGTTTGTTCGTTTGTTTTGTTTTGGTTTGTTATTTTATTCTATTCTATTTTATTTTATTTTATTTTTTTCTCAAGGCCTGATTAAGCGCGTTGGGTTACGCTGCTGGTCAGGCATCTGCTTGGCAGATGTGGTGTAGCGTATATGGATTTGTCTAAACGCAGTGACACCTCCTTGAGCTACTGATACTGATACTGATACTGATCTTCATATCACTGCTCACTTCACTCGCGCGCGCGCGCGTGCGTGCGTGCGTGTGTGTGTGTGTGTGTGTTCGTGCTTGTCATCGGACACCGAAGGCCGACACAAGAACAGACCAAAGAGCACCAGACACAGAACAGTATTTGTATTTCTTTTTATCACAACAGATTTCTCTGTGTGAAATTAGGGCTGCTCTCCCCAGGGAGAGCGCGTCGCTACACTACAGCGCCACCCTTTTTTTTTTGTATTTTTTCCTGCGTGCAGTTTTTATTTGCTTTTCCTATCAAAGTGGATTTTTCTACAGAATTTTGCCTGGAACAACCTTTTTGTTGCTGTGGGTTCTTTTACATGCGCTAAGTGCATGCTGCACACGGGACCTCAGTTTATCGTCTCATCCGAATGACTAGCGTCCAGACCACCACTCAAAGTCTAGTGGAGGGGGAGAAAATATCGGCGGCTGAGCCGTGATTCAAACCAGCGTGCTCAGATTCTCTCTCGCTTCCTAGGCGGACGTGTTACCTCTAGGCCATCACTCCACTAGTCTGTATTTTCTTATTATAAAATAAGGCCAAATGAATACACTTAACAGCCAAAAAAAGCGTAAGACGAGACAGAGCGTAAACCTGACAAGATGGCGTGGAGAGCCTTGGCCAAAGGAATGATTCAACGCTTACAGCTTTTAGAGGCGTTTGATTGGCTGACAGCGGACCGGGGAAAAACGGCTCGTCTTTTCACTGTCAGCCGCGCGAAATTTGGCCAAGCAGAGCAAACGGATAGGCCTAGTTTGCATCAGTTTGACACGGTAAGTATATGTAACACCACACAATCATCATCATCACTGTCATCGTCAACATTATCATTATCACTGGCTGCAGTGCTGTTCAGCTCGCATACATCACTGATCACTTTCTACTGATACATAGGATAGACTACACAGCTTTCTTGACTTCATTTTTCACAATTCCTTTGCATGAACTTAAAACACAGTCACAACTCACCTACATAAAAGAAACCAGTACCCACACCTGAATTACAAAAACCAAACAGTAATAACCACAGACAGATACAAATACCACATACAAACATGTATGCATAATATCATACATACACACACACACACAAACATATTTGTATTTGTATTTCTTTTTATCACAACAGATTTCTCTGTGTGAAATTCGGGCTGCTCTCCCCAGGGAGAGCGCATCGCTACACTACAGCGCCACCCATATTTTTTTGTATTTTTTCCTGCGTGCAGTTTTATTTGTTTTTCCTATCGAAGTGGATTTTTTCTACAGAATTTTGCCAGGAACAACCCTTTTGTTGCCATGGGTTCTTTTACGTGCGCTAAGTGCATGCTGCACACGGGACCTCGGTTTATCATCTCATCCGAAAGACATATGTCATTATGTATGCATGCACACAATGCATGCATACACAAACCCATGCGCTTTGATGATTTTTGAAAAGGCATTTAACTGCGAAATATGACCTTAGGAAACCAGTGAAAATCTTTTCCATTCCACTGGACGATGCACAAAATATCTTAATTCCCAACAATTAACTCTCTTCTTCGGAACCCCAACCCAGTCTGAGCAAACAACACAACCCAGCAAACAAACTGTCTGGAATCGGGTCACCTGCAGGGACCAGCTGCAGTGATGCCCCAGCGTCACCATGTAGTAGATAGCCTTGACATGCTGCTCGTACTTGTACTGCCGTTTCTTCAGCTTCTCATAGACCTTGTTCAGACCGTACGGAGTGAACACCAGCCTGTCTCGCCCCCTCTTGGCAGCATCCTCGCTCTGGTTGAAGAACTGGTTCAGAAAGGCCAGCTCCTGATCTGTGATGGTTCTGGCCTGGTGAGCAAAAGACTTGCGTTGTCTGACAGGCGTAGTAGTAATAATAATAATAATGGATACTTATATAGCACACTATCCAGAAATCTGCTCTAGGTGCTTTACAAAAACGCTTTATTAACATAAAACATTACATCTATGTTACATACACATACCAAAATGTGACTACACACACACACACACACACACACGCACACACACACACACACACACACTGCATACATACATTTTAACAATACATGTGTATCTAACTAACACATACACACACAGGCAGGCACAAACTTACATAAACTCATGCACACACAATACACATTCATATACATGCATGTAGTTATGTACACATACATATGTATACACACATAGTCAGCACAGCTAACGCAAAGGAAGTGGACCTGCCACAACTGAACTTACTGCTGAGGGAAAAGGTGAGTTTTGAGACAAGATTTAAAAGATGCAAGGGAATCAGAATGACGGAGGTTATCAGGGAGCTTGTTCCACGTCTTTGGCGACTGAAAAGAAAACGAACTGTGTCCATAGGTCTTACTTCTGACGTGAGGTATCCTGAGAAGTCGAGTATCAGAGGAAGAACGGAGCTGGCGAGATGGGGTATAGATATGGAGGAGTTCAGAAAGATACTTGGGGCCAGATCCATTAACTGCAGAAAAGGTCAGAGGCCAAAAGGTTAAAGCACTGGGCTTTCAATCTGAGGGTCCTGGGTTCGAATCTCAGTAATGGCGCCTGGTGAGTAAAGGGAGACGATTTTTTTTATCTCCTTGGTCAAAATATGTGCTGACCTGCTAGTGCCTGAACCCCCTTCTTGTGTATACGCACAAGATGATCAAATACACATGTTAAAGAGCCTGTAATCCATGTCAGCATTTTGTGGGTTATGGAAACCAAGAACACCCAGCATGCACACCCCCGAAAACCTAATATGGCTGCCTACATGGCAGGGTAGAAATGGTCATACACATAAAAAGCCAACATATGTACATATGAAGTGAACATAGGAATTGCAGCCCACAAACCAAGAAGAAGAAGAAGTATTGTCTTAACTCTCTCACCACAGATTTCTCAGTGTAAAATTCAGGCTGTTCTCCCCAAGGAGACAGTGTGTCGCTAGAATGAGAGCACCACCCATTTAAAAAAAAAAAAATTAATTTTAAAAAAAAAGAAAAAAAAGAGAAGAAGAATGACTGCCTGCAAGACCATTTGTTTTCCTATCAAAGTGGATTTTTGTACAGAATTCTGCCAGGGACAACCCTTTCTTAAAAGATTCCCAATGTTTGTGAGTTTTAACAGGGACACTGGGGCAAAACAATTGAATGCATTCTCGACGGGCGGAATAGCCGAATGGTTAAATTGTTGGACTTTCAATCTGAGGGTCCCGGGTTCGAATCATGGTGACGGCGCCTGGTGGGTAAAGGGTGGAGATTTTTACGATCTCCCAGGTCAACATATGTGCAGACCTGCCAGTGCCTGAACCCCCTTCGTGTGTATATGCAAGCAGAAGATCAAATACGCACGTTAAAGATCCTGTAATCCATGTCAGCGTTCGGTGGGTTATGGAAACAAGAACATACCCAGCATGCACACCCCCGAAAACGGAGTATGGCTGCCTACATGGTGGGGTAAAAATGGTCATACACGTAAAAGCCCACTCGTGTGCATACGAGTGGACGCAGAAGAAGAAGAAGAAGAAGAAGAATGCATTCTTAAAATATTTCCAATTCACACATTGATTTTTATATAACAGATTCCCAGTGCTAATGAGTCTGGGAGCAACAGAATTTACACATTGGTTTTTATGTAGAAGATTCCCAATGCTATTGAGTCTTAGCAGTAACCTGGGGTTAACAGAACTGAGCATACCATTTCTTTTCAGATTCTAAATGTTAAGAAGTATCAACAGCAGGCCAGGTGAAACAGAACTGAACACATTCACATTTGTAAAAGATTCCACAGGCTAAGACAAGCAAGAAGTATTAACAGTAGCCCGAGGACAACAGAATAGACCGCAAATATTCTCGAAAGATTCCCAAAGCTAAAAAAAAACCTTCATAGTCTGGGAGAAACAGAACGGAACACGCTTTTTCTTAAAAGATTCCCAATGCTAAGAAGTTTTAATCATAAACATAAAATGAACATCTTCTACATCATAAAATTAAAAAAATTGTCTAAGTGACTCTTTCTATCTGTCTGTCTGTCTGTGTGTGTATGGGGGTAGGGGGTGGGAGCGTTCTGCGTTTAATTTGAATAGCATGAGAGTTTAAAAAGAACCGGGTTCAACTAACACTGTCATTAAAATATCTGATTTCCCAAATTCAACATTTTGCCCCTGTTCACACCAATATCTTGAGCAGCCACTTCACAGCAAGCCATGATCTACATCAGCACCACAGTCCTTTCCACAGTCAGGGTGCCCACTATCCCATGCCAAGCTGGGACTGCCACAAAATGTATTGTATGTGATAGACAGTGTGGAGTGACGGCCTTGAGGTAACGTGTCCGCCTAGGAAGCGAGAGAATCTGAGCGCGCCAGTTCGAATCATGGCTCAGCCGCCGATATTTTCTCTCCCTCCACTAGACCTTGAGTGGTGGTCTGGGCGCTAGTCATTCGGATGAGACAATAAAACGAGGTCCCTTGTGCAGCATGCACCTAGCGCACATAAAAGAACCTTCAGCAACAAAAAGGTTGTTCCTGGCAAAATTCTGTAGAAAAATCCACTTCCATAGGAAAAACAAATAAAACCGCACACAGGAAAAAACTGAAAAAAAAACAAA
This sequence comes from Babylonia areolata, assembly GCF_041734735.1. Lineage (NCBI taxonomy): Eukaryota > Metazoa > Mollusca > Gastropoda > Neogastropoda > Buccinidae > Babylonia > Babylonia areolata. The sequence goes on along the minus strand of NC_134888.1, from coordinate 1,033,809 downwards.
CAAGGGTGGCGCTGTAATATAGCGACGCACTCTCCATGGGGAGAGCAGCCCGAATTTCACACAGAGAAATCTGTTGTGATAAAAAGAAATACAAATACAAATACAAAATGTCTGACTATGACCATCACAACAGCAGAGGAGGCAACTGCTGTTCCAACAATCTGGTACAGAATTTGAATATAGTGGAGAGTGTCTTGCCCAAGTTATATCCCCACTTTCTCGGCTAAGAGGGTTTTAGGACAGTCAGAATTGGGATGGCTCCCGAAGGCCAACTAGCCCCAAAGACTGCAACACAAAAGCCAGTGCAGTCTTGCCTCCTAGTCCTATTCTGTGTTCTGATTTTCTCTTTTTTATCACAACAGATTTCTCTGTGTGAAATTCAGGCTGCTCTCCCCAGGGAGAGCGTGTCGCTACACTGACAGCGCCACACATTTTTTTGTATTTTTTCCTGCGTGCAGTTTTATTTGTTTTTCCTATCAAAGTGGAATTTTCTACAGAATTTTGCCTGGAATAACCCTTTTGTTGCTGTGGGTTCTTTTACGTGCGCTAAGTGCATGCTGCACACAGGACATCGGTTTATCATCTCATCCAAATGACTAGCATCCAGACCACCACTCAAGGTCTAGTGGAGGGGGAGAAAATATCAGTGGCTGAGCCGTGATTCAAACCAGCGCGCTCAGATTCTCTCGCTTCCTAGGCGGACGCGTTACCTCTAGGCCATCACTCCACTTGTTTGAGATTCATAGTCCTTTGCAAAAGACTAAGCTGCAAATGACCTCCCACTGCAGTGGAGAAACCACTGACCATACAGCTCTCACTCTGCTGCTGGCCCTGCTGTAAGCTATTGTCAATCGGTCACATAAGCTCATTGTCCACAATGTATCACTGCCATAAAAAGTAAAAAAATTGAACAAAATCTGCTGTGACAACAAAAGAGTAACTCAACACAATAATAATAATAATAATAATAATGGTATTTATATAGCGCTGAATCTTGTGCAGAGACAAATCAAAGCTCTTTCGCACCAGTCATTCACACACATGCATAACTCTAAAACTGTAGAAACTAAAGACAAGGAAGAGGCAGGCAAGGGAGGCTGGCTATTTTGGGAAGAGGTGGGTTTTAAGGACCAAACTCGAAAGAGCTGAGTGTGGAGACTTGACGAAGCGAAAGAGGAAGTTCATTCCAATCGCAACAACAAGCAGCAACAGGTCTCACTCACGTCAGAGCTGCTCCGGAGCTGGTCCAAAAAGCAAGAAGACAGCATCAGATGGTAGTTGCCGGGCATCAGCCCTCGCTGCTCCAGTTCCAAGATGGAGATGTAGAGCGCGGTGGGCTCTATGAAGCAGAACACGTTGTGGCCCATGAAACGGATGAGCCCCAGCGTGTCGATGCTTGTCTTCACTTCCTGCTGAGGGACACGGCAGGTACTGTAGCTTTGAAAACTGGAGGTTTGTGTGGCCAGTATATATGTGTGTGTGTGTGTGTGAGTGTGTGTGTGTGGGTGTGAGTGTGTGTGTGTGTGTGTGTGTGTGAGTGTGTGTGTGTGTGTGAGTGTGTGAGTGTGTGTGTGTGTGAGTGTGTGTGTGTGTGTGAGTGTGTGTGTGTGTGTGTGTGTGTGTGTGTGTGTGTGTGTGTGTGTGTGTGTGTGTGAGTGTGTGTGTGTGAGTGTGTATGTGAGTGTGTGTGAGTGTGTGTGTGTGAGTGTGTGTGTGTGTGTGAGTGTGTGTGTGTGTGTGAGTGTGTGGGTGTGAGTGTGTGTGTGTGTGAGTGTGTGGGTGTGAGTGTGTGTGAGTGTGTGTGTGTGTGTGTGTGTGTGAGTGTGTGTGTGTGTGTGTTTGTGTGTGTGTGTGTGTGTGTGTGTGTGTATGTGTGTGTGTGTGTGTGTGTGTGTGTGTGTGTGTGTGTGTGAGTGTGTGCTTGTGTGTGCACGTGTGTGTGCGCACGTACATGTTTGTGTGTGTGTGTGCGTATGTACATTGTACCTTTGTGTGTGTGGGTGCGTGTGTGTGTGTGCATGTATGTGTGCGTGCACGTACATGTTTGTGTGTGTGTGTGTGTGCATATGAACATTGTACCTTTGTGTGTTGGGGGGTGCGTGTGTGTGTGAGGGGTGTGGGGGTGTTGGGGGTGACTACACACTTCAGGAAAAGCACACAAACAAGTGTGTATACATGTCCCATGTATGGGTGAAGTTGGTTATGAAAAGCCATAGAAAAACAAAAAACAAAACAAGTCCCAATACAGCTGACCAACTATTCTCATTGTGTAACGTTCACAACTCATTCAGTTCTTAAAAACCAATGCAGCCATTTAATTCCAGCTGCCAGTGCAAAATAAAGTAAAGAGAAAGAAATATTGTGATATATATATACACATTCTCAGCTATGTGATCAAGGAAGAAAATTAAGACACACTTTAACCCCCGAAAGCGGAGTATGGCTGCCTACATGGTGGGGTAAAAACTGTCATACACGTAAAAGCCCACTCATGTACATATGAGTGAACGTGGGAGTTGCAGCCCATGAACGCAGAAGAAGAAGAAGAAGAAGACACACTTTCTTCTCAACAATGAAGCCTTTTTCTCCTTCCATCAGCAGCCAACAGCATGTATTCAGATGTACTGAAAGTAACAACTAACACACACCACTAATGGAACAAAAGTCCTCAGCCTGCTACTTTTAACGGGATACTGTCTCTTACATAATTCAAAAACACTAACCTATCATCATATCTTTCTTCCTTTCTGCTGCTGCAGTTAAGACAACTGACAATTTTTTTTATATTCATCAATGAGAAGGCAAAAATAATATGCAGACACATTGTTATTGTATTGTATTGCATTGTTTTGTATTGTCTTCTTCTTCTTCTGCGTTCGTGGGCTGCAACTCCCACGTTCACTCGCATGTACACGAGTGGGCTTTTACGTGTATGACCGTTTTTACCCCGCCATGTAGGCAGCCATACTCCGCTTTCGGGGGTGTGCATGCTGGGTATGTTCTTGCTTCCATAACCCACCGAACGCTGACATGGATTACAGGATATTTAACGTGCGTATTTGATCTTCTGCATGCGTATACACACGAAGGGGGTTCAGGCACTAACAGGTCTGCACATTTGTTGACCTGGGAAATCGGAAAAATCTCCACCCTTTACCCACCAGGCACCGTCACCATGATTCAAACCCGGGACCCTCAGATTGAAAGTCCAACGCTTTAACCACTCGGCTATTGCGCCTGTCGTATTGTAACATTCTTTTTGTCACAACAGATTTCTCTGTGTGAAATTCATGCTGATCTCCCCAAGGCGAGCACATCACTACTCAGAGAGCACCACCCATTTTCTGTTGTTTTTCTGCCTGCAGTTTTAATTGCTTTCCTATCGAGGTGGGTTTTTTCCACAGAATTTTGCCATGGACAACCCTTTTGCTGCCGTGGGCTCTTTTACGTACACTAAGTGCATGCTGCACGCCAGACCTTGGTTTATCATCTCATCCGAATGAGCGCCTATGGTGAGGAACCTGTGAGGGAGAGTGGGTAAACTGGTCAACCCTGGGTTTCTTTTTATCCGCAAAGTATCCAGCTGACTTCAACATGCTGATTCCAGATTCCAGATTTCCTTTCCTTTCACCCCTTTTGGGGAATGGAGGATTACCAATAAACAAAAGAACAAAATAAACATGAAAAAAAAAACCCGAACTAATCACTGAACTGCATTAACAATACTCATGCAGCAAATAACAACATCAAATTCTCAAACGCATACACATGCTCAAAACAATCTGTAATATAAACTCGCTAAGGGTGAAGTCAATTCTGCTCTACGGATGCGAGACATGGCGGACAACACAGACGATGCAGCAGAAGATTCAGACATTCTTCAACACCTGTCTGAGGCGCATCTACAAGATCCAATGGAAGGAGAAGATCCGAAACGTGGGGCTGGATCGGACACACCCTCAGGAAGCCAGCGTCCAGCATCACACGCCAAGCCCTGACCTGGAACCCGCAGGGAAAGAGGAAGAGAGGCCGGCCTCGCAACAGCTGGAGGCGAGATACCGAGGCAGAGCTGAAGCAGCAAGGGACCAAATGGACTGGAATGGCCAGAACAGCCCAGAACAGAGTGCGATGGCGAGGGGTCGTCGATGGCCTATGCTCCACCAGGATCGATGGGCAAAATGAAAATGAATGAAGGGATTCTCAGCAAACCAAAAAGTCACCATAAAACCACCTCTCACATCAGTATTCTCATCAAGACAGTTTCCCATCCTCTCCACCTCAGTCCTTTCTGCTGACCTCCAAACAGGGGGTCTTAGATTTCCATGGTTCTCTGACCTACACCTGTAGTTGCAAGCTTTGCATCAGCGATATTTGCTTTGGGTTTGTTTGTGTTTCCCTCCCACCCCCCTTCTCTAAAGGTTTTTCGTTTGAACAATAAAAGTACTGTGTAGCAATGTGAGTGTGTGCTTGCGTGCAGATCCACTCACCTTGGAGTTGGAGTCTGATCCCTCCACCTGCCTCCACCACCGGCGTTCCTCCATGTCCATTGGGGACAGGACCTCGCATGGACACAGCGGATACATCAGCTGAATTGAGTGACAGAACTTGTGCCGGATGTACGACTGACGCATCTGCATCTTCCACCACTGCATCAGGTGTCTCTCTGGGGAGCTCTCTGAGGTGGGGGAGGTGGGTGGTGACTCGGTTGTCAAGGGCAGGCTCTGGTGCTCCTGCTGGTGCCTCTGCCATCTCAGCACATGGTCACAGGTGAGGGTGGACGAACGCTTGTGGCAGGTCCTCAAACACCTTTGCCCCACGATCAGGATGGGGCTCTCCAGCCACTTCTGGATGCGGTTTGAGGATATTCTGCTCATGGCCCAGTTCTTGTGTATGTCAATCATGATCAGCAGGATGTAGACGATGCTGACGGCCTTGCCGTGGTCCTCGGCTGTCATGACCTGACTCCACACCGCCGGGAACACTTTGTGCTCAAGCATGGGGTGCCCGAACACACTGTAGCCCACCACGTTCTGTCTGACCAACTCCTGCAGGGTGACCATCAAAATTCCCTTGACGCTGACCATTTTCACATATGTTCTGCCCCACAGAAACAGAGGGTCGGTCTCCTCTGTCGACAGATTATCATAATGGTGACACACAGAGATCTCCTTGTTCTGAGCTTTCTTCAGGAAAGCTACAAGTTCCTTTGATGGTTGCTGCATCTTTAGGTGTGACTGAAATGTTTTGTTATGTAAAAGGTTGGTCGTGGTTGGAGTTTCTCCACTGGCATCTTTCTCTTGGAAGAAAATAGAATCATCCACATCAACTTCTCCATCACAGGGTTCAGGGTCAGGGCAAAGTGTTTCTGAAATTCTGGCATCATCATGGCCTTCCTCTGGTTGCACAAAATGGAAATCATCTGGGGTTCCTGAAGAAAACAAATCACACGTTTCTCTGTTTGCTAATGTCACCAAAGGATTTTTGGATGATTTGTCTTTTGCACAGGTGTCACGTTGGTCATCATGACGGTCGTCCCATCTGAAGGCAGAACGTGGCTGGCTGTCTGGGGCATTGCAATTATTCTCACAGGAACCTGAAGAACACTTTCCTGCACAGTTTGGTGAAGTGGGGGCCTGTATCAAAGGCTGCTCAACAGATGTGGCATGGTCTGGGCTGGGAACACAGCTGCTCTTGGGCTCTAAGTGTCCAGGACTGACGTCCTCAGGACTGGAAATGGTATGCCCTGCATCAGATGTAGTTACCAGGCTGCTGACATGCTCCGAGTACATGATTTCACCGTGGGAAGACTTGACCAACAGGACAGGCCTTACTGGCTGCTGTAGCTGATCATACATTTGTTTCAACTGTTGAGAGACACCCACAACCTGGCGACTGTTTTCATGGCCATCGCCTTTTCCCCCCTGTTTCATTTCTGCTTGAGAGTGCTGGTTTACATCTGCAGCAATGTCTGATGGAACTCCCAGATGGTTCTCATGGGTCTGCCCAGGAGCCAGCTTTGGATGTTTTGTTGGCACTGGATCATTATCTGAAAATGGAGGTTTCAGTATTGTGATTTTTCTCTTTTCTTTCCATCTGCCCGATACCTCACATGGAGCTGGACCCTGCGCTACGTTTCTGGCTTCCTGAGGACTTGGCTCTGAATCCAACTCTTCATTCACATCATCATCATCATCACCATCACCTTCTTCATCTTCTTCCCATTCATCTTCATCATCTTCATCAGCCCCACACCTCTCAGTCCCCTCTTCAAGGTCCAGAGAATCTGCTGAGCCAGAGTTGTCTAGCCTGTCACCAGAACACCCAGCACTGTGCCTGTCAGCAGTGTGCACTGTGACAGGACCTGCCCCCCTGTTCATGGGTTCTGCCTCAGACACACCAGCAGGTCTCTGTCCTGATGAGCTCATGGTCTGTCCAGCATCCTGTGTAGCAGGGGGTGGTGATGGTCCACCAACCCACTCCACATCCTCGTAATCAGAATCCGAGTCCAGGAGCAGCAAGGTGGTAGTAATGTACCTTCCGGCAGCACCTTTTTTGGCCATGTTGGAGTCTCGCGAAGCAGCCATCGGAGGAGGAGGAGATGGCCAGTGGGAAGAAGAGGAAGCAGTGCGAACTATGCAGCTGCTGGATGACGCTGCAACAGAAGCTGAGGTACGTTGAGGACGCGTGCAGCCCCCACCACCGCAACCACCATCATCACTGCCACTGTTGTTACCATCCACGTCAGTATGGGGTGTTGGGGAAGGCTCCACTATGATGAGGTCACTGTCCTCCACATCATCTTCCATCTTTACACCCCTGTGGACTGTGCTTCACCTGTCTGACATGTGCTTGTTGTCCGACCTTTCAGCAACGATGGGTCCTTCAACGCTCTGCTGTCTGACCTGTTGGAAAAGAACCTGTCAGTCATTCCTCTACTTCAACGGGCGCAATAGCCAAGTGGTTAAAGCGTTGGACTGTCAATCTGAGGGTCCCGGGTTCGAATCACGGTGACGGCGCCTGGTGGGTAAAGGGTGGAGATTTTTACGATCTCCCTGACCCAGGTCAACATATGTGCAGACCTGCTAGTGCCTGAACCCCCTTCGTGTGTAAATGCAAGCAGAAGATCAAACACGCACGTTAAAGATCCTGTAATCCATGTCAGCGATCGGTGGGTTATGGAAACAAGAACATACCTAGCATGCACACCCCCGAAAACAGAGTATGGCTGCCTACATGGTGGGGTAAAAACGGTCATACACGTAAAAGCCCACTCGTGTGCATACGAGTGAACGCAGAAGAAGAAGAAGATTCCTCTACTCCTGTTGTCTCCCAAGCTTGACAGGAAATCAAACGGAGGGTCTAGTCATTCGGACCAGACGATAAAGCAAGCTGCCATGTGCAGCACACACTTGGCACACTGAAAAAGACCCCATGGCAACGCAAGTGCTGTCCTCTGGCAAATTCTGTTGAAGATATTCACTCCAATTAGTACACAAATACAGGCATGCACTCCAGGCCTGACTAAGCATGCTGGCTTTTGTTGCTGGTCAGGCATAGGCCTGGTAAAATTAATGATTCTAGCGTATATATGAACTTGTCCGAATGCAGGGACACCTCCACGAGAAATTGAAAGTGTAGCGTGGACACCATGTGCTGCTCTAGCTGTCCCCAAACCTGGCTTCACTATCACAAACTGAAAGTGTAGCGTGGACACCACATGCTGCTCTAGCTCTCCCCAAGCCTGGCTTCACTATCACAAACTGAAAGTGTAGCGTGGACACCATATGCTGCTCTAGCTGTCCCGATGCTTGGCTTCACTATCACAAACTGAAAGTGTAGCGTGGACACCATATGCTGTTCTAGCTGTCCCCAAGCCTGGCTTCACTATCACAAACTAAAAGTGTAGTGTGGACACCACATGCTGCTGTAGCTGTCCCCAAGCCTGGCTTCACTATCACAAACTAAAAGTGTAGCGTGGACACCATATGCTGCTCTAGCTGTCCCGATGCCTGGCTTCACTATCACAAACTAAAAGTGTAGCATGGACACAATGTGCTGCTCTAGCTGTCCCCAAGCCTGGCTTCACTATCACAAACTGAAAGTGTAGCGTGGACACCACATGCTGCTCTAGCTGTCCCCAAACCTGGCTTCACTATCACAAACTAAAAGTGTAGCGTGGACACCATATGCTGCTCTAGCTGTCCCCAAGCCTGGCTTCACTATCACAAACTAAAAGTGTAGCATGGACACCATATGCTGCTCTAGCTGTCCCCAAACCTGGCTTCACTATCACAAACTAAAAGTGTAGCGTGGACACCATATGCTGCTCTAGCTGTCCCCAAGCCTGGCTTCACTATCACAAATGAGTGTCTTGCACAAGTTACATCTCCACTCTCTCGGCCAAGAGAGTTTTAGGACAGTTAGTGCTGCGATGGTTCCCAAAGGCTAACTAGCTCCCAAGGCTGCAGCACTAAAACTAAGTAAAAGCCAGTGGTTCCCAAAGGCCAACTAGCTCCCAAGGCTGCAGCACTAAAAGCCAGTGGTTCCCAAAGGCCAACTAGCTCCCAAGGCTGCAGCACTAAAAGCCAGTGGTTCCCAAAGGCCAACTAGCTCCCAAGGCTGCAGCACTAAAAGCCAGTGGTTCCCAAAGGCCAACTAGCTCCCAAGGCTGCAGCACTAAAAGCCAGTGGTCCCCAAAGGCCAACTAGCTCCCAAGGCTGCAGCACTAAAAGCCAGTGGTTCCCAAAGGCCAACTAGCTCCCAAGGCAGCACTAAAAGCCAGTGGTTCCCAAAGGCCAACTGGCTCCCAAGGCTGCAGCACTAAAAGCCAGTGGTTCCCAAAGGCCAACTGGCTCCCAAGGCTGCAGCACTAAAAGCCAGTGGTTCCCAAAGGCCAACTAGCTCCCAAGGCTGCAGCACTAAAAGCCAGTGGTTCCCAAAGGCCAACTGGCTCCCAAGGCTGCAGCACTAAAAGCCAGTGGTTCCCAAAGGCCAACTATCTCCCAAGGCCAATCACTAAAAGCCAGTGCAGTCTTGCCTCCTAGTTTGAGAGCCATGGCGCTTCACAAAGCTGTCAATGACTTCCAGCTGCAGTGGAGGAAACAGTGATCATACAGCTCTCACTCTGCTGATGATTTGAGTTAACATTCTCCAGTTGAACTCCAGTCAGGAAATGATCCGGACAGAAAAATCACATCATCTTTTTTTCTTTTTCTTTTTTTACGCCACTGATTGTCTTCAATGCCACAACAACAGAAGCTACTAGTTGTCAGTCCAGTGCTAACCATAACGCTATAGCAGCTGACATGCTCTTAGAGTTAGACATGCATATAACGCATGTGTTGATGGGCAAACATGCACTTGTAAACTATAACATGTAAAAGAAACAACAACACAATGAGCTCCAATTTAGGGATTATTTTCATCTCACTGACCTTGTCACTGACAGAGAAACACAACTCTTGCTGCAGGGAATCTGCCATGAAATTTTAAGCGAAAACAGGTGTAAATTAACAAAACATTCTAGAGGCTACATTTTTTGTCAATCAGTATCAGTATCAGTAGATCAAGGAGGCGTCACTGCGTTCAGTCAAATCCATATACGCTACACCACATCTGCCAAGCGGATGCCTGACCAGCAGCATAACCCAACGTGCTTAGTCAGGCCTTGAGAAAATAAAATAAAATTAAATAAAAATTTTAAAATGCATATGTATTAATGAATAAATAAATAAATAAATTATTTTAAAAAAGGTAAAATAATAATAATAACAATAATGATAATAATGATGATAATAAAATAAAAAAATTTAAAGAAAAAAAGACAAACAATTTTTTTTTTAAATATATATATATATAATAATTATTATTATTATATAATAATAATAAATAACATTTAAAAATAAATAAATAAATAAATAAAAATAATAGATAAATACATAAAAATACTACAACTAATAATAATCATATTTATAAGGCGCAAAATCTTGATTAAGTCAACTCTAAGTGCACAGAAAAAAACAAAACAATGATGATGAATAGGCAAATAAATGTAAAACATGCAGATACACGTTCACACACACACACACACACACACGCATAACAGATATGCAACAAACATGTATGCAAAGTATATCATGTTATCCTGAAAGGAAATTATACTTAAAGCAATTATAAAATCATGGGATGGTCCAGAATATGACAGCCAGTTGAACAACAGAATACATATTTTGCTATTGTTATGCTGCGTATGCAATTTCATAGCATCACTGTGAATCATTGAATGTTTCAACAAGAGACAAAATAGCAACATAAATAAATATGCAAACCAAGAAAAAAACACACCACCAAATGAAGTCCTGGTATCCAAGATGTTTATTAGTAAACTAAATTAATAATAATAATAATAATAATAATAATAATAATAATAATGGATACTTATAAAGCACACTATCCAGAAATCTGCTCTAAGTGCTTTACAAAAACGCTTTTGTTAACATAAAACATTATATCTATGTTACATACACACCAAAATGTGACCACACACACACACGCACACACGCACACACACTGCATACATACATTTTAACATACATGTGTATCTAACAGCTACCCTAACACATACGCACACATAGGCAGGCACAAACTTACATAAACACACGCACACAAAGCTATCAACTGTCAAGACCAAACATTTTGGTAAAAACTGTGTGCTATTTTACTGATGTCCCTAAACCCCCCTCTTAGTCTTACTCTTTATCTCCATGCCACCCCATTCTCTTCCTCTTGAATACTCATTTTGCCCTCATCAAGCTACATAGACTTATGATAAATAGATAACTGTGGTCAAGCTCACCTTTACCCTTTCCCACTCCCACTCCCTTGACCAGCCACCCACACTACTCACGGAGTAATAATAATAATAATATTTTATTTTTATAAAGCGCTATAATACAAGCATAAGCAAGCTCTAAGCGCTTTACAATCCAGTACCTAAAGTGAAACATGAAAGCATACAAAAAGTAGTAGAAACATAAAACAGAATCATTAATATTATAAAAACACAATGCATAAAACTCACACAGTAACATACTATCAATACTACAACTGTTACACTCCAACACTCACACTAACACACACGCACGGACACACACATGATTAAATGGCTGAGATGACAGCAATTTTCACTTAAAATACATACATATAAAAAGGAACATAACTGTAATCTGCATGCCACAGATTTTGTAAAAATTGTAAAATAAAATTTTGGATAGAAAAAGCCAAAAGGTAAAAGGGGTAAAAATCGGGTCATTCTCCCTTACGAACCACACCACCACCATCCATCTACCCACCCCCATTCTCTCTACTCTCCCATCACACACACTCACATTGCCATAGGCCTGAGACAACAGCACTATTTGAGTTATGACAAGTATTTTTTAAAGAGATAAGTTTTAAGATTTGCTTAAAGGTAGATAGATGAGTTGTTTGTCTGAGAGCAATAGGCAGAGAATTCCAAGTTGTTGGGCCGAAGACGGAAAATGACCTCTTTCCACAGGAGTAAAGGAAGTATCGGGAAACAGTTAGCTGGGAGGAATCAAGAGATCTCAATGTTCTGTTTGGCAAGTACAGGTTAACAAGCTCAGAAAGATATGAGGGTGTGGTATCACAATTCAGGCACTGAAAGCATAGACAGGCAACTTTATATTCAATTCTGGCTTGAACAGGCAACCAATGAAGTGTCCGCAGGAGAGCAGTAGTGCTCTCTCTCCTCGACTTTTTAAGGACGAGTCGAGCTGCACTATTCTGTATTTTCTGGAGCTTGTAGAGTTTATCATTGGGAAGGCCAGCTAAGTGAGAATTACAATAATCTAGGCAGGATAAAATGAAGGCAACAGCAAGTTTGTTGGCGGCATCAACAGACAGGAACGGGCAGATTTTACTAATCTTATGAAGCTGAAAGTAAAGAACTTTACACAGGTGGTTCACATGAGTTTCCATCATGAGGGATGAATCAAGGTAAAAACCAAGATTGCAGACAGAACTAGAAAAAGAAATTTCTATGCCAGAACAAATGATAGACATTGTATTTATCTGCTTGAGCTTATTTTTATTACCAGTCAACATGAGTTCTGTTTTGTCATCATTCATTTTTAGTTTGTTTTGTTTCATCCACTTTGCTACATTTTTGATACCAGTTTTAAATTTAGAAGCTAAACATGGAATTTCAAAGGGAACAGTAGAATCATGCAGTTGAGAATTGTCAGCAAACAGATGATAGTGAGGTACAGACTGTTGGATGATCAAACTTAGACGTGCGTAGATTGTAAAGAGTACAGGTCCCAGGACAGAACCTTGTGCACAGACGGAACAGACTGGTTTCCATTTACAAGGACAAAGTGTGTGCAGTTGATTCAATAGTTTGTTTCATCTGTCAATTCTGTGTGCAGTTGATTCAATAGTTTGTTTCATCTGTCAATTCTGAGTCAAACTGAGAAAATCAGTGTCTGTGGTATAACTCAGGTCATCGTAAACAGCTTTAAGTTGCTTGAACACTATCTGGTCGTGTCATCTGCTTGTTCGCTTTCCACACTGATTGGGCTGGCTGCTGGTCAATTCAATCTTCAAATTCAAATTGGAAGGTCAGCCGTCATTACTGACTATTAATGACCTGTGTGCGCAGAGGCGTAAATACCTAGCTTAAACCCAAGTAGACCTATCTTTTCCTCCGGAGGGGGTGACAATGAGAAAGAGCATGTATACATACTCTCTCCCACCGTCAATTCTTTGAGACAACAAATCACACCATATGATACAACATATTAGGATGCTGTTCATGTTTATTCATTATTGAAATACAGTCTTCTTCTGGGTTTGACAACAGTTATAATTCTATTTCTAGTTGAAGGAAAATTTGGCAACACTCAATGACTGGTTAACCCGTCATGTTGACAATATGGCCGTAACTACTGTATGCCTGGTTTAACTCATCATGCAGGCTGTGAAACTTGTGAGTGACTGTTGGGGGGGGGGGTTGTTGTGTTTTTTTTGTTTTGTTTTTTGGTTGTTGTTGTTGTTTTGTTTTTCCTTAATCATGAATGCAATTATAAAAATGTGTGCGTGTGTGTACTCTTACCCTGACTAATCTTAACAAAAAATAAAATCAATCCTGACTGATCAAGAATAACTGCATGAGTTTTCTAATCCAATGTAATGTAAATAATACGGACACGCAAGTTCGACAGGGGCATGGCGGGTGTGGGAGTTCAAACAGAAAATACGTGGGAATGAATCTTTGGGTGCATGTGGTTTGCCAGTCGTGCAAACACATAGGACAACTTAATCCAGTTTAGAGTGCAAATACTTCACTAAATTACAGTAAATGTGTCTCGTCTTATGCAACTTTAAATGCAACAAATTCCTGGACTGCTTCACGCCCTTGTGCACACGCACACACACACACCTTTTGAGAGCGCTCAGTAACTGATGGATGTGTTAAAAATAGCGGCCTTCAAAACATAACACTTTAACGTATAAATATGATAAACGAAAGGCATTTTCCACGAGCTAACAATCCTTCTATATACATACCTGTATCATTCATGTCACCAATTCCTCGGTGACAAGCCAACTTGTGGAAAATCTGCGGATGGCGCCGTTTTCCGATCTGTTCGGAAACTTCTTTTCGTAAACACAGTTGTCTTTCTTTAACTGTAGAAGAGAGGCAATTCATGTAATATCAATGGAATAGAGACCTTGACTTCATTCCCTTGGTAACTTCTTTTCTTCAAAGACACTGCATGGGTATATATGTCGGCGAAACATCCAGTCGAAGCGACCAGCTCAACGTGTGTATTGTACAGGTAACAGGTCATTCGATCGTCAAAAATAGCTTTCCTGTCTTTGAAGGCCTTCTCCGATTGGTTGCACCAGGAAAAGTTCGTCTGCTCCTTTTCAACGTTTTTTGTTGTTGTTGTTTTTTGGTGGGGGGCATGGACGGGTGGGGGGGAGGGTTCAACGGTTGAAATAGCAGTAGTAGGGGTAGTATGGACTGACAGGTTGTCTGCCTAGGTCTCACGGCCTTTTTTTTTTTTTTTTTTTTTTTTTTTTTTTTTGTACCCCCTTGGATATCTGCCTCTTTTCGCTTATTTGTGAGAGTACTGTACCCATATGCTATCTCGCTGTCCTGTCTCATTTATTCACTGCAATTCATGAAAATCATTCGTCAAAGAAATAGTAGGGGTGCTTGAAGGTAAATGCGATCAGGCAAGTCTACATGGGAACGACGAGTTTAGGTACATGTGGACATTTAAAACAGAAGCAGGTATTGAATCCATTAGATATAACATCAGTATTATTGATTGGAACATTATCTCCATCACCAGATTGTTTTATTTTTGGTTTTGATCACACACACACACACACGCACACGCGCACACACACACCTTTTGAGAGCGCTCAGTAACTGTGCAACCTCCTGAGGGTGCTAGACGCATGGACCAAGTCACTAGAAAAAGGGAAACCAATAGACGCAATCTATCTAGACTTTGCAAAGGCATTTGATTCTGTACCCCACGAACGTCTCATCATCAAGCTCAAATCATATGGAATCACCTCTCAGGTTGTGGCATGGATCACAGACTTCTTGGTGGGCAGGAGACAAACCTGTGATGAGCGGAGTCCCTCAAGGTAGTGTTCTGGGCCCAGTGCTGTTCGTCCTCTTCATAAATGACTTGCCGGAAATGGTCAACTGCTTCTGTGAAATGTACGCAGACGACACGAAAGTGTATGACTCGGTGGAAATAGAAAGTAAGAGAGATAGGATCCAACAGGACCTTGACAACCTTGTCAGCTGGGCTGATCTCTGGCAACTGCGCTTCAACGCATCAAAGTGCAAGGTCCTACATCTAGGACGCAATAACCCCAAAGCTGAGTACAACATGAGACTACACAACAGTGATGAGAGAGTGGTGCTGGAAGCATCAAAAGGCAAGAAGGATCTGGGAGTACTGATGGACCAGGAACTCAAGTTCAGACAGCACATTGAGACACAAGTCAACAAGGCCAACAGGATCTTAGGGCTGATCAGAAGGTCATACCAGTACCAAGACATGGACACAATGAGACAGCTCTTCATTGCACTGATACGCCCACACCTGGAATTTGCCAATGTTGCGTGGTCACCCTGCTACCAGAAAGACAAGGACCTCATCGAGGGTGTTCTCAGGACAGCAACAAAAATGGTCCCCAGGCTGGCAAACAGTACATTTGAGGAGCGCCTAGCCAGAATGAAAATACCCAGCATGCAGTACCGTAGGGACAGAGGAGACATGATTGAGGCCTACAAGTTTACCCATGGACTGTATGAAGTGGAAAGCCCCCTGGTCCTAGAAAACAGTAACAGACAGACCCGTGGGCATAACCTGAGGCTCAAGAAGAGGCCATGCAATGGACAAATGCGCCAGCACTACTTCTCCTTCCGGGTGGTGAACCCATGGAACGCCCTACCAGATTCTGTGGTCAGCGCCCCCTCTCTCAACACTTTCAAAGCTAGGCTGGACAATCACTGGGCAGACCGCATGTACAAATAGCTGAAAATAGGAAAAAGAAACAAGAAAAAGTGTTTTGACGTTTGTGATAATAAGACTTTGAGTACTAAGACCAGACTAAAGGCTGAGAAGCCTAAAATATAGGTCTGCAACGGTATCATATCATCATATCAAATCAAATCAAATCAATCAAATCAAAAACACTTTATTAATCCACATGGAAATTAAGTTGTGCTTAATATCATAATATCGTTCGCAAATACACTCACGACGCTATCTTGGGGAATTCAGTCCTGTCGCCAACATGCATTCTACATTCTCCCAGCACTGGTAATGCACAATTCATTCAAAATATCCAATCAATTCAGCTGTTTTAAACTGTGCCGAAGTTCAAGTCCTCAGTGTTGCTGCCTTCCATTGATTTTAGGATTGTTCGAGCATGTGGTGCGAACGGAGAACGAGAAAGAGCGCGGGAATAGCCAGAAATAGCTTATGTTTGACTGGTTCTTGAAAATGAAGATTGATTCAGGTATTAGAACGAGGTCAAAGCAGGCGTAAAAATGTGAAATGTGTGTAGTAAACTCGCTTCGAAGTGGGGCGGTACACGAACCGTTCGCAATTACACGAGATCTACCTGCCCTATGGGCCTTTGATTTAATGTTAACTCACGATGAATCAAAACGTCGTCCATTGCAATTCAAACTGTAACGAAATAAATACTTGGCAAATTATTAACCAGCATCACATTTCAATAAGTTTAACTTGACTGACTTGACTATTAGACGGTTGAGGCCCCGTCAAGGGCCTTATCGTCGTCCGAGATCTATTTACTTATGTGCATGCGACGTGCGGGCAATGGCAAGTACAAAGGTGTTGGTTAGGCTAACACTGGCAGGCAGGTACATACACTGAAGGCAGCTCAGTCCAGTAGCTGTCCAGGCGGCTTTTAAAAGAGTCAACAGATGGTGCCGTCACCACAGAGTCTGGTAAACCATTCCAGGTGTTAACAACTCTTTCAGAGAAGTAGTCTGCTCTGATATTAAGACGGCACTGGTGTTTCTCTAATTTCAAAGCATTGCCTCTGAGATCACGTGTGGACACCAGTTGGAAGCTAGGTCGCGACTGAGTAAAACCCATGCAAGTATTTGTATACCTCAATAATGTCTCCATGGAGCCTCCTTCTGTTCCAGGCATGGTAATTTTAATTCACGCAGTCTCTCCTGATAGGGTTTGTCTTTCAGGCGTGATAGCAGTTTTGTTGCTCTGCGCTGAACATCCTCAATGTCACTGCATAATGACTTATGCATACACTCACGACACTATCTTGGGGGAACTGGCAACTAAAGCCAGTGTGCAATCATCTAGATCTGGATTTGCACGTTGCTCAGTAGAGCCAAAAATTGACGATGACGACAACAGGAGGGAGTATGACTGACAGTGTTGACTCTTGGTGGTCTGCCTGAACTCATATGTCACCTAGATGATTTTAATTGTTGTCGTCGTCAGACAGGTTGATCCACGCATTCCACTGTACTGATGAAGAAGGAGTTTCTGTATTGTACTGTGGTATTACCGGCAATACATCTGTTGTTGTCAACTGCTGATCATAGGAGGAACTTGAAGGTTGAAGAATGGTTAAGATACTCAATGGTCAATAATAGTCCGTGAGGTCTGCCAGGTTCGAATCCCACTCTCGCCCTGAAAAAAAAGCAACTAAGCATCTAGTCATTTGGATGAAACGATAAACCGATGTCCTGTGTGCAACACGCACTTTGTGCATTGAAAAATAACCCATGGCAACAAAAGTGTCCTCTGGCGAAATTCTAAGAAATCCTCTCAGTCCGACAGATACACAAATGTATGCATGCACTCAAGGCCTGACTAAGCACATTTGGGTTATGCTGCTGGTCAGGCATCTGCCCAGCAGTTGTGGTGTAGCGTATATGGATTTGTCCGAACCCCATAACTTCTTGAAAAATTGAAACTAAGACTGCTGATCGTTCAACGATGTTTTGCGCCATACAGTCACTGTAGCGTCTAGGCTGTATATAACGCTTGTTTTGTTTGCGTGTGTTTGTAGATACCTATCTGGTGGCAGTGCTGCCATGTGGTCTCGAAAGTTCTTCATCTCCCGGTACTGACAGAGGCAGTTATCTGCAAACAGTCAAACCTGTGATTTCATCTGTTGCCAGCAGGTCGTTTATATGGCACAGGAAGATAAGGATCCTAGGACTGTACCCTTGGGGACTCCTAATTCCAGTCTGACTTCCTTGGAAGTCTCACCGTCCAGAACCACTCTCATAGTCCTGTTCGTCAGGAAATACTCAATCCGTCTATCATTATTCCTTTGATGCCAAAGTGGGAGAGACTGTGGAGTAGCTCCTAGTGTGGGATGGTGTCAAATGCCTTACTGAAGTCAAAGATGGTTAGGTCAACCTGTGCAGTGCACAGTTGTTATAGGACTTTAAGGTCGTGTATAGCGATGAGCAGCTGCGCCTCACATGAGAAACCTGCTTTGAAGCCGTGGCTTTATTCTGACAGGATTTTGTGCTGGTTGAAGTACTGGTGCAGACAATGTCAGGAAAATTGGGTGATTCTCAGTTAGCAGATGTTTGTCACCATTCTTGAAAGCACCGGAGATGTTTGCTGTCATCCAGACCTGAGGCGGGTGGCCTGTGTCCAGTGAGTTTTGGTCAACATTTCTCAGTGCCAATATTTATGTATCGCCAGAAGGGTCTGGTGTTGTTTGTCTGTCGGCTGTCGTTGATGGTGGTGTTGATGTAGTTCCACCCAGCTTTGTGCAGTTTCTGGGTGAGATTGAAGTTGGCTGGGAGTTTCTTGATGTTTCAGTTTATCCAGGGGCATTCCTTCTTCCTTGTACTCACTTTGATGGGTACTTGGGTGTTGATTGCTACTGCCAAAACGCTGTTGAAGGTAGACCTGTGTCCGCTCTTGAATCAGTCATCGTGTGACCCAACCCTCCGTGTTGTCTTACTCGGGTTAGCATTCAAGATTGTCCCAACTGGCCTTTTCTAACTGATGTATCTTCCGCTTCTTCTGAGTCTGGTACTGAACATGGGTGTCGAGGTCATTCACTATGATAGCATGGTCAGAAACGCGTTGGGTTACACTGCTGGTCAGGCATCCTAGTTGGGATGTGGCCCGGTGTAGCTTATATGGATTTTTCCGAACGCAGTGACGCCTCCTTGAGTAACTGAACTGAACTGAACGGTCAGAAATTCCTGGCACTGATGCAAAGTCCTTCACGTCTGTGGGGTTTGGTGTGACTAAGACGAAGTCGAGTACTTTACTTTCTTTTGTTACCTGGCTAAGCGGAACTGCACTTGTCAAGCTTATAAGGGCTTCCTGAATGTGTCGTTCTGGTATTCCAGATGGTGTACTGCCTCAGTGTGTGCAGCGCAATGTCAGGACACTGTTGAAGTTGCCGCCGGCCACAAAGTAGTATCTATCAGGACCTGTCTCCATCAAATGATGTAATTTTCTGAAAGTGTTAGTGTTCACTGTCGGTGTAAATAGATAAAAAGTTATCTCTGATAGTCTGTCTGTCTGTATCTGTTCTGTCACAGTGTATTTTATTAACACGATGCTCAGTCAAGTTGTGTGTGTGTGTGTGAATAGAATAGAATAGAATAGAATAGATTTTATTGTCATGAAACCGTAAGGTTTATAAGACACAAGTGCAATGGTAAATGAATGAACGAATGAAAAACACACAATTAATCAATCAGTTAATGCAGTAAATTGCAGCAGCATTCATAAACAAATTTTCCCAATCTTGTTTGTATATATTCATCATCTGTTAGCATCACCTGACTGGGAATATGTCCTGTGTTATTCGAAGTGTGTGTGTGTGTGTGTGTGTGTGTGTGTGTGTGTGTGTGTGTGTGTGTGTGTGTGTGTGTGTGTGTGTGTGTGTGTGTCACAGTGTGTTTGTGTGTGTCGTATACTTTAATTGTTAAAAAAAATGTGCATCTTATCATCACCATGCTTATGACTTTATCTAGTATTGTGAAGTGTAGACCCTGTGCACGGGGCGGCGGGGGCTGACAAACACACCAGTGCTTATCTATTATCCTCGAAAATAAAGAATTTTGTCTTGTCTTGTCTTGTCTTGGGTGTCTCTCAAGGTTCCCAGTCTTGAACCTTCTCAT
Organism: Babylonia areolata; assembly: GCF_041734735.1. Lineage (NCBI taxonomy): Eukaryota > Metazoa > Mollusca > Gastropoda > Neogastropoda > Buccinidae > Babylonia > Babylonia areolata. The sequence goes on along the minus strand of NC_134888.1, from coordinate 1,014,089 downwards.
CTCGTTCCTTCAGTTTCCAACTTTCAGTTCCAACACAACAACATTATTCTGATATTCTGATGTGTGCATTTCTTTTTTTTCTCTCTCTCTTTTTGTCCTTTTTAAAAATATATTTTTATCAGTGTCATGCTGATTATGCCTTTATCGTTTCGTATTTTCAAGGGCGGGGACTGGGGGGGAAAGCATTCAAGTGCTTTTCTATATATTGTTCACTGAAATAAGTAGTCTTGTTACTTGTCCTCTCCCCCACTCCTCTATCTCCGCTTTCAGTTCCTCTAAACCTTCATCCCTTAATCCTTCTCTCCCCCACTGATCCCAACCTAATTAATAACCGTGTGCGATTAAAACTTCGCTCGAGGCGATTTGCGTATCAGGAAGAGAGAGAGAGAGAGAGTGACGGTTCCAGGATGAAACATTGGAGTGTTGCACACACATGTGAGTTATTTTAGTTGGTTGCGGTTGGTTCCTCAGTGCTGGTTGTGGTTATTTGACTGAGTTGATTGGTCACTGTTAGCACTTGTTGCAGGGGCTTTAGAATTCTGTTCATAAATCCACAGGCTCGTTGCGGTTGGGTCGGGTGCCGACAACTGACACCACAACAACTGAATATCGGAGGTTTGTGTCCCGTATTTTCAAACCTGTAGACAACCGAATGAGGTGACCGCGGTTTGAAGGAGTTATCTTTCTTATCCAAGGGAGATAATAAACGCCAAGAGCAGATAACGTCAACGGAAGGGCAAAAACACAAGATTGTTTGGGCAAGTGTACAATTAGTTTTAAAAGCAATGTTAACCAAGCAAACTTTAGAACTTCAGTTTCGATATTGTCTGTTTCCTGCCTTCCTTGGCAAGAAATATGAGCCCTAACTGTTTCGTTATAATGAAGTGATATGTTGTGAGTCTATTGACGAGTCAGTTCAGCCTTGGTGGGCTCATGGGTGGGCGATTTTGGCTGCACGCACACACACAGGAAAATGTGACAGTCGTGAGAATAAAAAAATACGTGATAGGAATGCAGTAGATGAAAAAAAAAAAGCCTTATGACGTCATGTTTCAAACTCGAGAGTGAATTGCACACACTCACGCATTCCGAAGTTCTGCGCAGACTTATTCACAGAATCACAGAAATGTTTGGCCATAGGCTAAAATCCTTTTGCCCTCATAATCAGTGCCCATTTATGTGCTTTTGGATCACTTGTTGTGAATAGACCCTTGTTTAAATCTGGCATAGTGTATACTACATTTATCTACAGCTCAATAAAGATTTAACTCTGTGGAAAATACATGGTCCTTAAACTTTTTGTCAATGTGATTTTTGAAGGCGTTTACCGATGGTGCATTGATGGTGTCATAGGAAAGGTTATTCCACAGATTTATGATACGGTTAGTAAAGAACTTGCTGAACTGGTTAGTTACGAAATTAGTTTTGTTTATTTTGAAGTTGTGCCCTCGAGTTTTATCCTAGTTAGCCATAGTAAACAAGGAAGAGGTGGTGCAAGGATCATAAATATTGTGCATGATCTTATATACTTCAATGAGATCACCTCTTAATCTTCTAAACTCTAGGCTAGGCGTATTGGGGTAGATCCAGCTGCAAGTTATTTGACTTTTGAGAGAGAGAGAGAGAGAGTGTGTGTGTGTGTGTGTGGTGGTGGTGGTGGTCGGGGGTCGTATACTTTTATGTGTAGCGTTGGCTAGGCCTATGCGCTTTTGTTTGTGCTTTCATATCTGTGAAACTGCATGTTATAGTTGGTGTGTGTGTGTTTACATTTATTTGCTTATTTGTTTATTTTATTATTTTTTCCCCTGAATTTATGTTATTTCATTATCTATCAGCTTTGTTTTTATGTTATTTATTAATATTTTTTATTTGTTTATTCAGTGATTTAATTATGTATCCACTTCTTTGTTTATGCCATTTATTTTCTGTTCTGAAGGTGTAAGTGCAATGGTCAGGCATCTACTTAGCAGATGTGGTGTAGTGTATATGGATTTGTCCAAACGCAGTGATGCCTCCTTGAGTAACTGAACTGAACTGAACTGAACCAAGAACACAATATTCCCATGGCCCAAACGTTTATATTATTTGAAATAGCAGAGTTGATGCACTTGTTGTGTTAGTACAAAACTCCAGTGATTTTATCATTTTATGGGCTGATTGTTTTAAAATTGCATCCCCACTCCCAGCAGAGAAATAGCAGAGCTCAGCAGTTCAAAAGTGACAAACCTAGTGAAATGAAAACTATTAAAAAAGTATTTGAAAGAAAGATTTATTTTTGAAGTTTGACACGCAGAAATGCAACTCTGACTGGGCATTATGACCAAAATGCTAAATGACCTATTCAGTCATTACTGTGCAAAATGTGGCAAAACCCTGTTAAACTGGAACCCCATGTTTATACTGGAATACACACACACACACACACACACACACACACAGACAGTCACACAGTCACACACACACATTTGTGCACACACACACAAACACACACACACATATATATATATATATATATATATATATATATATGGAGTAATGGCCTAGAGGTAACACGTCCGCCTAGGAAAGCGAGAGAATCTGAGCGTGTTGGTTCGAATCACGGCTCAGCCGCTGATATTTTCTCCCCCTCCACTAGACCTCGAGTGGTGGTCTGGACGCTAGTTATTCGGATGAGACGATAAACCGAGGTCCAGTGTGCTGCATGCACTTAGCGCACGTAAAAGAACCCACGGCAACAAAAGGGTTGTTCCTGGCAAAATTCTGTAGGGAAATCCACTTCATTAAGAAAAAACAAAGAGAGAAACTGATACTGACTCTGACACAACAGATATTCAATCACTAGCATGCAGACTCTATTGTGCATACACTGCATTGCAACAATAACAGATCACCAATCTTTGTCATCCGCATTACATCATATTGTGCATGCATCACATTGTAACATAACAATAAACTGATCATCATTCACTGTCATGCAGGCTATGCTATGCACACATCACTAAGCATCACATGTTGACCAGTCTTTGGTGGACTGCCCAGTATCAGCCTGAAGAGGGGCCCTTTATCAGGTAGACTGGCAGGTCCACTTCCTTTGCGTTAGCTGTGCTTGACAATGTGTGTATACATATGTATGTGTACATAACTACATGCATGTATATGAATGTGTATAGTGTGCATGTGTTTATGTAAGTTTGTGCCCGCCTATGTGTGCGTATGTGTTAGGGTAGCTGTTAGATACACATGTATGTTAAAATGTATTATGCATTGTGTGTGTGTGTGTGTGTGTGTGTGCAGTCACATTTTGCTGTGTGTATGTAACACTGATGTAATGTTTTAGGTTAACAAAAGCGTTTTTATAAAGCACGTAGGGCAGATTTCTGGATAGTGTGCTATATAAGTATCCATTATTATTATTATTATTACTGTATGGTTATGCTTTTATTCCGAATGCATCATTTCTTTCCTTTTTTTTCCCTTTCCATTTTACTTTTTTTTTTTTACCTCCCTTGTGTAAAAGGTTGTATTATCTCTTAACATCATCACAATGACAGCTCTGCTCCACACACTACATAAATACAGCAAATTGTCAACTAATGACACATTTTGCAATTGCAATACACACACAATAATGCTGTTTCTTTCTTTATAGTCAGGGAACAGGAACTGTCTATGGGATAGTTTATATTTTTTAACAGGAAAAGGGAAATTATGTTTAGGTTAAAGGTTGACCACACTACTTTACTAGTTTGACTGGGTAGGTCAATTTCGAGTTTGAGATTAACACTTTCAGTCGGGTCTAGATCAACACACATGCACACGCATGAACACACTCACACACACACACATGCACGCACACACTCACACATGCACACACACATACACACACAGTGTTTAGTCTCTCTCTCTCTCTCTCTCTTTAGTCTGTCTCGCCCACACACAATGATTTGCTGATGAGCATGCACAAACACAGGCACATGTGTACACACAATGAAAATGCAAAATATTCCATGAAAAAGTTGATCTATGCGAACTATAGACAGCGTAGAACAGAAGAATAGTTCCCCATCATTCAGGAAAATGTGTACACATGATGTTAACGATGTGTTGACTGTACCGGCAATAATCATACAAAGAGGCAGGGGAGCTGGTGGCACAATGATTTAATGTGTGCATCAACTGTCAGACGTCTGCATTAACATGTTCCATCTTCAGTCATTTTATGTTGCACACCATGTGTGTGTGCATATGTACGTGAGAAAGCCACTTTGATGGAAGATGAAGTTCTGAAATATAAGAAAAATATCCATATTCAGGTTTAATGAGATTGCAAATTCTAAAACAAAAACAAAATGTGTGTGTGTGTGTGTGTGTGTGGATATAGATATATACAATATATATATATATATAGATATAGATATATAGATATATATATATCATACATATTAAAAAAACACCAAAAAAACACATGCAGTACAGATCACACAGGAGGACACACAAACAAAGCTACTTTCAAATCACATCCTGAAAGAGACACTCCCAAACAAGGAGTATTGGGTAGGCTGTCAATGACTGAATCCAAGCTTTTCTACTGCATTGGGCTTTATAATCCTTCTCCCTCCTCTCCTACACCAACCATTCTCCCTGTTAGTATTATTATTGTTGATAGTAGTGGTTGTGCCTGCATATTATTAGGTTGTTAGTCTTGATGTAATCATTATTAATGTTGTTGTTGTTGTTGTCATACTTATAGACAAGAGAAATATCATACATAGAGAATGTAATATGAGTAAATTTGGTGATGAATCCCATTTTGGGGGTGGTGTAGGGAGGGGTTGGGGGGGGGGGGGGGGGGGGGGGGGGGGGGGGGGGGGGGTTGCTTTACACCATAGGTATAAGTTTATTTGTTTATTCTGAAATTATGCACACACACACACAGAGTCACACATACACACACACACACACACACACTGACACACACACAGTGACACACACACACACACACACACACACACACACACACAGAGTATGCAACCATATACACACAAACACAGATATAGATATAGGGTATAAAAAAAGGGGTTTGACTGCCTGGGTTCTTTCAAAACAGGATACAAAAAAACAAGAAGAAAAAATGATGAACCCACTTGGGGAGAGGAGAAGTCGTGCACTTCGACTCATAGAGTCTTCAAAGCAACTGAAGATAGCAGCAGTCACAAGTGCAGTTTTCTGGCTGTTGAATAAAATTCACTTGTCTTGAGAACAGTTCACTGCTGGTTGGAAAAGGTGGATGGGTGAAGGAAGTGAGAGAGAATCTAGACAGTGAGGGGAAAGGGGGGCGGGGGAAGAGGAAAAAGAGGGGGAGGGGAGGGAAGGGGGAAATGGGCAGGGTATTTGTATTTGTAGTTCTTTTTATCACAACAGATTTCTCTGTGTGAAATTCGGGCTGCTCTCCCCAGGGAGAGCGCGTCGCTACACTACAGCGCCACCCTTTTTTAAAAAATTTTTCCTGCGTGCAGTTTTATTTGTTTTTCCTATCGAAGTGGATTTTTCGACAGAATTTTGCCAGGAACAACCCTTTTGTTGCCGTGGGTTCTTTTACGTGCGCTAGGTGCATGCTGCATACGGGACCTCAGTTTATCGTCTCATCCGAATGGTGGGGACGAGGGAAGCTGTGATTTGGTTTAGTCCTTGATGTTGAGGCCATATGGTGCTGTAGTACTGAGATACATACATATATATATATATATATATATATATATATATACGTTGTCATTTCTGTTTATTTTCATATTCATGTTTGTTTTCCAGACAAGGAAGCGGCTCAGCCAGGCATGCAGCAAAACCTTGACACTGTCAGAAGCCGTGTGGACCTGACCCAGTGAGTCGAAACAGGACCTGCAGATGAGAAAGAAAATAACAGCAAGACAAGAAATGGACAAAAAACAACAACCACCACCACCTTGGAAATAATGTTTAGAAATGTAGTCATTGATACTGAACCCATGGATGTGGGATACCAGACTTGCTGAAGTAAATCAGAATGGCACAGAGAGCAGGTTGATTAGAACATTTTCCATGGGTGGTGGAGGAGATTACTTGAGGAAATTTAAACAGAAATGGTAGTCACTTATGAAACACCATCAGGAGAACACCGTTGTCAGATTTTGAGCGCGGAGAAAACAATTTTCATGGGAAGAGGAAAAGTACAGGAGGTGCCGCGTTTAACTGTATGCCAGGATTAAAATTCTGTGGGGAGTGTAAATCTGTCCAAAGCGGTTGTGCCAGTCCAGCGTCTAGATCATGACACTGTTTCTGCTTTGGTGGCTGGTGATGAACCACAGCTGACCCGACCACCTTCAGTCAGCTCTGTTGCTGTGAAAGTGGAGCCACTTTCAGTGGAGGAGAATTTCTACACATGCTCAGATGCAGACACAAAAACCTGTGGGGAAAGCGAGCCTGAAAAAGTCAGGTGAGATCTTTATCGTGTTAAAAGTCAGGTGAGATCTTTATCGCGTTAAAAGCTTTTAGCGATTCTGTCAAAGCTGTCGGTCTGCAATGGGTGACGGTTTTAGTGTTCCAGTACTGTGCAATAGCAGTGGCAGTTTGACAGAACTTTGCTTGAGTGGGGAGAGGTTGAGTGACGGGAGTGATGTCGTATTCCCCAACTTGAAACATTTTGATCAGATTCAGAACTCCGTAAGATGATCAAACAGTGAAGTGATACTTATTTTGGAGCATTTACTAAGGAACAGAAAGCCATGTGGGACACTGCAGGTAGAGCAGCAGGTTGGGTTTTTTTGTTTTTTTTTTTTTATTTTTTTTTTAAATCACACCCCTCCCATTTGATGAAATATTGAATAACAATATACACTTCTGTAACAAAGAACTCCCAACGTCAATGAGGATTACACACCATTTTGGAGTCACTTGACTGATTCCAGGAAGGAAGCCTCTAGTCTTCTTTTTCTTCTGGGTTAGTGGGCTGCAACTCCCACATTCACTCAGGTACATGCCTGACTGATTTTACCCAGCCATATAGGCAGCCGTACTCCATTTTCAGGTGTGTACATGCTCAGTGTATTGTGTTTCTGTACCCACTGAACGGAGGAAGTGGAGGAGGCGGCAGGTTTGCGTTGTTGAGAGGGCCAGGAGTAGAGGGCCCATAGTGTTAGCGAATCGATTGCGATCGCGCCTTAATTTTAGCGCGATCGCCCAATCGAGCTACATAATTATGTGACCTGGTTGGAGACATAATTCGACTAAAAACAAGAACGCCAGAGAATCGACAGACAGACAGAAAATACGAAAAAAAACTTAGCCGTATGGAGAGCACAGGAACAAGAGTCATAATGGCTGCCGTCAAAAGAGGGTGCTAGCCAGCGGGACAAAGGGGAGGTTACCTACTTCCGGGAGGTTATCGGCCGTAGTTTCATTTTCTCCGCATAGGCGGATAGTAGTTTGCACAGGACAGGAATGTCAGACCCCTGCCGGAGTCTGCACTAGTTGGGTCATGGTAAGTATGTTATTTAAACGTAATTTTACATACCGTATGGAGAGCACAGGACAGGAGTCATAATGGCTGCCGTCAAAAGAGGGCGCTAGCCAGCGGGACAAAGGGGAGGTTACCTACTTCCGGGAGGTTATCGGCCGTAGTTTCATTTTCTCCGCATAGGCGGATAGTAGTTTGCACAGGCAGGAATGTCAGACCCCAGCCGGAGTCTGCACTAGCTGGGTCACAGTAAGTATGTTACTTAAACGTAATTTTAGATAGAAAATTTCCTTTTAGATAAAAAATGTCCTTTATGTGCTTTGATCTTCTGCATGCACATACACGCGAGGGGTAAAGGTGGTTCAAGCTGTAGCAAGTGCCCATCTGTTGGAAAGGTATCTGCCCCTAAAGTTAAACAGCCGGGCACCACAAGTGGGTTTTGAATCCAGGACCCTCCGATTAAAAGTCCAGTGGTTCAATCACTCAGCTGACGGGCGCAACAGCCGAGTGGTTAAAGCGTTGGACTTTCAATCTGAGGGTCCCGGGTTTGAATCACGGTGAAGGCGCCTGGTGGGTAAAGGGTGGAGATTTTTACGATCTCCCAGGTCAACATATGTGCAGACCTGTTAGTGCCTGAACCCCATCATGTGTATACGCAAGCAGAAGATCAAATACGCATGTTAAAGATCCTGTAATCCATGTCAGCGTTCGGTGGGTTATGGAAACAAGAACATACCCAGCATGCACACCCCCGAAAACGGAGTATGGCTGCCTACGTGGCAGGGTAAAAACGGTCATACACGTAAAAGCCCAGTCGTGTGCATACGAGTGAACGCAGAAGAAGAAGAAGAATCAGTCAGCTGTAACCTTGTCCAGCCTGTTGTCTGTGATGGTGGTGCCACTGCTGTCAGTCACTGTTGTTGGACTTTATTACTGACCGTGGTGGTGTGATATGCATGGTGATGGTCATATTGATTTTTTTTTTCTTTCTTGTGAATGAAATAGATTGAAAATTGTGAACATGATGCTTTGATCCATATATTGTTAGATCAGTTTTAGCATTTGTGAGTAATTGTGTAGTTTTAGTGTGTTGTATTTTTTAAAAATATTCTGTGTGAGGAAGTGTATGTTTTCATCAGAAGCTTTTTATTCGTTGAGAAGAATGTTCATACGTAGTTCAGTATGAGCAATAAATCAGACAAGAGAATGACGAACAGCTTTTAACAGCAAGTAGGTCTCGTTCTCCAATGTAGAGAAGTAAAACTTTTGCTTTCTCTAGAACTTTCTTCTTTTTTGAGTAACATTTCGTCCATTTCTTTTTCCTGTTCATTTGTTTTTCTGCACTTATTCATTTATGTTTCGCAGTTTAGAAAACCGGCTGACGGATCAGCGAAGAAGCCATCAGCAGAAGACTGAGCACACAGCAAGTAACACCATGGATACAGACTCAGGGCTGACCGTCGACACGGAACCAAGGGATGACCATGATGGCGATGGCGACAAAAAGAGACAAAACAAGAATGAGAAGAAAAATAAAGCAGACAGCGTCAGCATCAAAACGGAACCCATGGATATGGAATATGAGAGGCACTCCGAATCATCTGAAGTAAATCAAAGTTGCAGGTCAGACAGAACGGACCCCGTAGTGGTCAAATTTGAACCTGAAGAAGAAGACCGAGGAATTAGAACGGGCAGAGAAAATGAGAGTGAGGCCACGTCAGAGGACGGGGACAAAACATCTGTGAAACATATTGATCTGTCCAGCATGGTGGTCAGACTCCAGCGTTTAGACGAGGACATAGTTTCCGCTTTGATGCCTGGTAGTCACACAGCGTCCCCAGATCCACTGGCAGACAGCCACTCTGTTGATGTGAAAACTGAACCAGTTTTCTTTGAGGAGAATTTCTGCGGGAGGTCAGACGACAGCTGTGGAAACCGGAGGAAAAGGAAACGTCAGGAGAGCATGGAGACTGGCACCAGGGGTAGTGCTGTGATGAAACACAAGGAGGTGGAGCTCATCAAGGTGGAGTGTCCTGATAAGCCTGCCCACCCTGTGTGGGTCAAGACCTCCCAAGGGGACATCATCTGCTGCTTCCCCCTCCGTCCTCCTGCCCCCACAGATCACAGCGTCCAACTCCACAGTATTGCAGCCAAAGCTGCGCTGTTGCAGAAACCCCAGGCTTGCTTGCATGGAAGTAGCTTTCCGAAATTTTCGGGCTATGTCCCATCTGGACACACCGGAAAACCTGACAGACAGAAATCACGTTTGCCCAAACGCCAGCAGGCGTCGCATTACTCCACTGGCTCAAAGCCCCCGACGAGGAGGAGACCCAAACCATCCACGAGTGTGGACTCTAGCAGTGAAGACAGTGACTCCTTTTCCAGCTGTGAAGACAAGATGGGTGCGGCAAACAACTCCACAGAAGATGAGGTGTATCCAGTCCTCAATGCTGCAGAACTTCCAGGACCGTTGCCTAAACTGCCCTTCAGTCACAGTCCTGCTGTCACTCCTCAGTCCCTCTCAGCCATTTCTGGGGACTGGTCTTTGAACAGCCAGAAACACGCACCACGAAATGAAACCATGATTCCGGGAGCTCCGGCTGATGGGAGAAAGGCGTTTGAGAACAGCGGCAGTGGTCACAGCACCATTGAGATCGTCGGCTCTGGTGGAGAGACGGACGACATGTGCCAGACAGAAGGGGCCTCTTCACGGAATGGTGTGCAGCAGTTGGGAGGGAGCTCTTCACGGAGTGTTGTGTACCCTGACTGTCAGTGCATGTTCCCTTCCTGGTTTGAGAAGGAAGAAGCCACCTTGTGGAGGAGTGTGGTGCTGGCCTCACAGAACTGTATGGTCAGTATTACCATTTGCAGTGGATTGTGTAATTTGTATTTGTATTTGTAGTTGTATTTCTTTTTATCACAACAGATTTCTCGGCGTGAAATTCGGGCTGCTCTCCCCAGGGAGAGCGTGTCGTTACACTACAGCACCACCCATTATTTTGTATTTTTTCCTGCGTGCAGCTTTATTTGTTTTTCCTATTGAAGTGGATTTTTCGACAGAATTTTGCCAGGAACAACCCTTTTGTTGCCGTGGGTTCTTTTACATGCTCTAAGTGCATGCTCCACACAGGATCTCGGTTTATCGTCTCATCCGAATGACTAGCGTCCAGACCACCACTCAAGGTCAAGTGGAGGGGGAGAAAATATCATCGGCTGAGCCGTGATTCGAACCAGCGCGCTCAGATTCTCTCGCTTCATAGGGGGGCGCATTTCCTCTAGGCCGTCACTCCATTGTATTACGTTTTGTCACAACAGATTGCTGTGTGTGTGAAATGTGGGCTGCTCTTTCCAGCAGAGAGCATGCTGCTGCAGTGCAGTGTCTTCCTTCTGTTCTGCTGGCAAGGGTATTACGTTTTGTCACAACAGATTGCTGTGTGTGTGAAATGTGGGCTGCCCTTTCCAGCAGAGAGCATGCTGCTGCAGTGCAGTGTCTTCCTTCTGTTCTGCTGGCAAGGGTATTACGTTTTGTCACAACAGATTGCTGTGTGTGTGAAATGTGGGCTGCTCTTTCCAGCAGAGAGCATGCTGCTGCAGTGCAGTGTCTTCCTTCTGTTCTGCTGGCAAGGGTATTCGTTTTCCCATTAGAGTGGATTTTTTCTCAATATTTGTTTATACATGGTTTAAGTTTTCAATAAGAACACTCTTGTCTGTTTGTCTCCACATTCATTTACTGATTTTTAAAGTTTTTTAATGTGGACAATCTTGCTTGTTTGTCTCAATAATTATGTGTTTATTGCATGTTTCAGGTTTCGAGTATGGACAATCTTGGTCTCTTACGATTTATGGATAGGAGCCTATTCAGTTTTTCCCACTCCAGTCAGCAGTACGTGTTCTTGCCTGAGCTGGAGTTTCGAGGGCTGCTGCAGACGCTGGAGAGGGAAGAAACTCTGGTCCGTGAGCTGCTGAAGACTCCGCTTATTTCTGATGAGGTGAGACAGTTATCGTTCTGTCATCAATTTCCATACTTTTTTTTTTTTTAATCGTTCATGTTTAAATGTGTAAGGAAGTGAGTGTATGAGATCCTGTTGATTATACATGTCTGGGCGCATGCATTCTCGTCACTGTTTCCCCCAGAGTGTGGCATGGATGAAGAATTTTGAACTTGCACTTGATTATCTGCATGCCAGAACACACAGACAAAGCAGGTATAGGTACTCGCAGGACTGCGCATATGTTGAACTCAGTTACAAAGACTCTAAATCTTAGGTACTGGGAAGTAAGGGTGGATTTGGTAAAGGGGGGTGGGTTTTTGTTGAAAACCACTATTGTGGATCGAAAAACAAAAGAATGAACACACACACACACACACACACACACACACACACACACACACACACACACACACACACACACACTCTCTCTCTCTCTCTCTCTCTCTCTCTCTCTCTCTCTCTCTCTCTCTCTCAAACATAGACACAGGCACAGACACACACACACACACACACACACACACACACTCACTCTCTCTCTCTCTCTCTCTCTCTCTCAAACATAAACACAGGCACAGACACACACACACACACACACACACACACTCTCTCTCTCTCTCTTTCTCTCTCAAACATAGACACACACACACACACACACACACACACACACTCACTCACTCACTCTTTCTCTCTGTCTCTCTCTCTCTCTCTCTCTGTGAAACATTCACACACACACACACACACACACACACACTGGCTCACACAAACATTCTCTCTCTCCCTATCTCTCCATCCCCCTCTCTCTCCTCACCTGTCTATCCACTCTCTCTTTCTCCCTATCTCTCCCTCTCTCTCTCCATCCCCCTCTCTCTCCTCACCTGTCTATCCACTCTCTCTTTCTCCCTATCTCTCCCTCTCTCTCTCCATCCCCCTCTCTCTCCTCACCTGTCTCTCCACCCTCTCTTTCTCCCTATCTCTCCCTCTCTCTCTCTCCATCCCCCTCTCTCTCCTCACCTGTCTATCCACCCTCTCTTTCTCCCTATCTCTCCCTCTCTCTCTCCATCCCCCTCTCTCTCCTCACCTGTCTATCCACCCTCTCTTTCTCCCTTGCAATCTCGTTCTTCATTGCTTCCTTCCCTCCCTCATCTACACTTGCTTACTATGTTGTTTTTTTGTGTGTGGAGAGTTGTGTCTTTTCTATGCAGTTTAATTTTGTTCACTTTTGTCTTTATTATTCTTGTTGTTATTTTTCCAGTGGGATTTTTTTTTCTGTTTTTTTTAATCTTTATCCTTAGACTATTTTATTGAATTTCTTTACAAGGGCAGGATGAAAACAGGCCAATAACTTGAATAAGGGCTTCTTCCTTCTCCCCTCAAATCAAATCAAATTATGGAGCTTAGGGCCTCGCCCACCACTAAAGCTGTCTCAAGGCTATCGTCACATTAGCTCTTTTGTCCTCCTCGATAAAAATGTTTCAGTTTCAATTTTGATTTCTCAATCGAGTACACAGAATGTAAGAATACAATACAGACAAGCCGCATGCAGCAAAATAAGGCCAAATGAATACACTTAATAGCCAAAAAAAGCGTAAGACGAGACAGAGCGTAAACCTGACAAGATGGCATGGAGAGCCTTGGCCCACAGAATGATTCAGCGCTTATAGCTTTTAGAGGCGTTTGATTGGCTGAGAAGCGGACCGGGGCAAGACGGCTCGTTTTTTTCACTGTTAGCCGCGCGAAATTTGGCCAAGCAGAGCAAACCGATAGGCCTAGTTTGCATCAGTTTGACATGGTAAGTATATGTAACACCAAACCTGGAGTATAATACAAACTCCTCCTTTCTCTCTGACCCACGTGTGGCCTGTGTTTTCTCTCGCCCACCCCAGCTGCGGCCCATGACGGAGCTGGAGCTGGAGTATGTGGAGCAGTACCTGTGGATGGGAGACACCTTGCGGCGACGCCAGTGGCTGTGTCAGATGATCACGCCGCTGGGCGCTCACCTGCTCTTCCAGGGCCTGTACCAGTGCCTGCGCTTCGACCGCCGCTGGCTCCTGCCGGCACACTCCCTCTTCTACCAGATGAAGCTGGGCCACCACTGCCGCTGGACTCTGCAGGTAGGGGGGGAGAGAGAGAGAGAGAAAGAGAGAAGATCTGGGTGTCTAGCGCCTCAACCCCCTTTGTGTGTATATGCAGAAGATCTCTTCTTCTTCTTCTTCTGCGTTCGTGGGCTTCAGATCCCATGTTCACTCGTATATACGCGAGTTGGCTTTTACGTGTATGACCGTTTTTACCCCGCTATGTAGGCAGCCATACTCCGTTTTCGGGGGGGGGTGCATGCTGGGTATGTTCTTGTTTCCATAACCCACCGAACGCTGACATGGATTACAGGATCTTTAACGTGCGTATTTGATCTTATGCTTGCGCATACACACGAAGGGGGTTCAGGCACTGGCAGGTCTGCACATATGTTGACCTGGGAGATCGTAAAAATCTCCACCCTTTACCCACCAGGCGCCGTCACTGTGATTCGAACCCAAGACCCTCAGATCGAAAGTCCAACGCTTTAACCATTCGGCTATGGTGCCCGTCACGCAAAAGATCAAATATGCATGGTAAAGATCCTGTAATCCATGTCAGTGTTCGGTGGGTTATGGAAAGAACATACCCTGCATGCATACCCCCGAAAACAGAGTATGGCTGCCTACATGGTAGGGTAAATAAAAACAAAACGGTCATACACGTAGAATGTTAGATGTCTGTCTGAGTGTGTATGTGTGCGTACCTGAGATCTGATTGAATGACACAGGAAACGAATGATGAGCGCCCAAATTCATTGGTCAGTCAGCTCTACCCAGGTAGGCAGTCTGTAGTGAAAATCACCCTGTGTTTGAAAAGCTCTTAGAGCCTGGGCTCTGACCAAGGATAGGCACTATAATAATAATAATGGTATTTATATAGCGCTGAATCTTGTGCAGAGACAAATCAAAGCGCTTTCGCACCAGTCATTCACACGCATGCATAACTCTATAAAACTGTAGAAACTATAGACAAGGAAGGGCAGGCAAGTGAGGCTATTTTGGGAAGAGGTGGGTTTTAAGGCCAGACTTGAAAGAGCTGAGTGTGGAGACTTGACGAAGCGAAAGAGGGAGTTCATTCCATAAGCAAGGTCCAGAGACAGAGAAAGAACGGCGGCCAACAGTTGAGTGTTTGAATCTGGGTATGCGTAAACAGAGTGGATCCGAAGCCGATCGTAGAGAGCGAGATGGAGCGTAGAGGTGAAGGGCCACAGAGATAGGAAGGGGCACTATATAAGGATATGTGCTATAAAAGAATTCCAATAGCACTGGAAAAACCATTGATCACTGGCCCAGCTGTAAGCCTTTTTTCAGTCTCTGTCCACCGATGCAACATGTACACGTCATTTCTCTCATTCTCTCTTGCCTTGACTTCTGGAACTCCCTATTGTCTGGCTTGCCTGCTTCATCCATTCAGTCCCTTCATTGCATACAAAACTCTGCTGCCCAACTTGTTTCAGAAAGAAAAAATCTGAGCACGTCACTCTCTTTTGCAACATCTCCATTGGCTCCCTGTCTCAAACAGAATAAAGTACAAGATCAGCACTCTATGTTATAATTGTATTCCTAGATCTGCCCTTCCTGTCTCTGCGGCTGCCTTCACCTCTACACTCCATCTCGCTCTCTACGATCGGTTTCAGATCCACTCTGTTTACGCATACCCAGATTCAAACACTTCACTGTTGACTGCTGTTTCTTTCTCTGTCTCTGGACCTTGCTTATGGAATGAACTTCCTCTTTCGCTTCGTCAGGTCCCCGCACTCAGCTCTTTCAAGTCTGACCTTAAAACCCATCTACTTCCAAGATAGCCTCCTTTCTCTGCCTCTTCTTTGTCTTCAGTTTATCAAGTTTAGAGTTATGCATGCATATGAATGACGGGTTTGAAAACACTTTGATTTGTCTCTGCACAAGATTCAGCGCTATATAAAAACCAATTATCATATCATTATTATTGATTCTCACTTTGCTGTTGGCCTAGCTGTAAGCTTTTGTCAGTCCCTGGTATAAGCCAAGTAATTCTGACTTTGCTGTTGGCCCAACTGTAAGCTTGTGTATTTCTCTGATATAAGCTGAGCAAGCCAAGCGTAACAGCGCTGACGTTATGGTGGTGGTGTTTGGTCGCAGGTCACAGTGCTGACGTTATGGTGGTGGTGTTTGGTTGCAGGTCACAGTGCTGACGTTATGGTGGTGGTGTTTGGTTGCAGGTCACAGCGCTGACGTTATGGTGGTGGTGTTTGGTTGCAGGTCACAGTGCTGACGTTATGGTGGTGGTGTTTGGTTGCAGGTCACAGTGCTGACGTTATGGTGGTGGTGTTTGGTTGCAGGTCACTGAGCAAGCCAAGCGTAACAGTGCTGACGTTATGGTGGTGGTGTTTGGTTGCAGGTCACAGTGCTGACGTTATGGTGGTGGTGTTTGGTTACAGGTCACTGAGCGAGCCAAGCGTAACAGCGCTGACGTTATGGTGGTGGTGTTTGGTTACAGGTCACTGAGCGAGCCAAGCGTAACAGTGCTGACGTTATGGTGGTGGTGTTTGGTTGCAGGTCACAGCGCTGACGTTATGTGGTGGTGTTTGGTTGCAGGTCATTGAGCAAGCCAAGTGTAACAGTGCTGACGTTATGGTGGTGGTGTTTGGTTGCAGGTCACTGAGCGAGCCAAGCGTAACAGTGCTGACGTTATGGTGGTGGTGTTTGGTTGCAGGTCACAGTGCTGACGTTATGGTGGTGGTGTTTGGTTGCAGGTCACAGTGCTGACGTTATGGTGGTGGTGTTTGGTTGCAGGTCACTCCACCGATCAACAAGAAAATGCTTGGCACCTGGCCCTTCCCTGTGGTTGAGAGAACCCTCACGCGCACGTTTGTGGACACACGGAACAAGAACCATGTGGGTGGAGCTGGGTTTCCTTCTCCTTTTCTTCTGGTGCTTCATCTGTGTCGGGGTGGGGGGTGGGTGCGCAGGGTGTGTGTGTGTGTGTGTGTGTGTGTGTGTGTGTGTGTGTGTGTGTGTGTGACTCGACTCAGCTCGACTTGATTCAATTTGTTGTTATGAAATCTTTAAGGATTGTGTGTGGCGGGTGTGCGTGTGCGCAAGTGGTGTGTGTGTGTGTGTAGTGTATGTGTGTGTAGTGTGTGTTTGTGTGTGTGTGTGTGTGTGTGTGTGTGTGTGTTGAATTTTAATTGTGACAGTTTTTAGTGGTATAGAAATCAAACTTGGCAGGATGGTTGATATGGATAACATTTGTCAAACTACTGCTTTTTGACATTTCTTAAGACATTGTGCATTAGTAGACATTAAAAAAAAAATTGTGTATGATATTAGTTTGTCTTCTTTTTCTTTTTTTTTTTTTTATCCATGGTAAAGTTTTCTTCAAAAATCATAATTGAAGTTTTAAATTGTTCTCCGCATCTGGTCCAATCCAATCCAGTACAATACAATAGAATACCATGCAATCCACTGCAATACAGCACTATACAATACAATTGGATACAATACAGTACAACACTATACAATGTGATATAACACAATACAACAATACAAGATAACACAACACAGCACAACACAATTCAGTAATGTCCATATTGGCTTGAAATTAAACAAGAGTGCTCTTTGCCTTCACTGTGACAGTACAAAGCCGCGATCGTGCCGGTGCGTGACGGAGGAGCGGGCACCAACATCTCCAACCACAGGCTGTCTCCTTCACTGAAGAGCGCTCTCAAGTTCTGCCTGGAGATGTTTCACCTGACGGACATTGCCAAGCCGTTTTGCAGCTGTGAGCTGGACGTGAATGAGCCTCTGGCCTACAGGTCCTGCCATGGGTTTCTCACTCTGTCTCTCACTCTGTCTCTGTCTCTTCTTTCTCCTTTTCTTTCTGATCTGTGTATTATTTGTGCATGTACTTAATAATAATAATAATAATAATAATGGATACTTATATAGCACACTGTCCAGAAATCTGCTCTGGGTGCTTTACAAAAACGCTTTTGTAAACATAAAACATCCTATCTATGTTACATACACACACCAAAATGTGACTACACACACACACACACACACACACACACACACACACACACACACGCTGCATACATACATTTTAACATACATGTGTATCTAACAGCTACCCTAACACATACGCACACATAGGCAGGCACAATCTTACATAAACACACGCTCGCACACACACAATACACATTCATATACATGCATGTAGTTATGTACACATACATATATAGATACACATAGTCAAGCACAGCTAACGCAAAGGAAGTGGACCTACCACGATTGAACTTATTGCTGAGGGAAAAGGTGAGTTTTGAGACGAGATTTAAAAGATGCGAGGGAATCAGAATGACGGAGGTTTCAGGGTGCTTGCTCCACGTCTTTGGCGATTGAAAAGAAAACGATCTGTGTCCATAGGTCTTACTTACATTGTTCATCTTTTTTTTCTTTTTTTGGTGACATAATTTGAGATTTATTCATGTAATTTTATGCTTTTGTATTGAGTATTTATTTTCCCTTTTCAAGAGGGCAGGATGATGACAAGCCATTTGCGCTCATCCCTTATTCCCTTGATAAAAAAAGATACCTTCATTCGTTCAGTATCAGTTTCTCAAGGAAGCATCACCGCATGCAGACAGACCCATACATGCTACACCGCGTCTGCTAGGCAGATGCCTGACCAGCAGCATAATCCAACATGCTAATCAAGTCTTGAGTGCTTGAAAGATGATAAGCTTGACTTTGCTTGTCTTTTAAGTGTATATCTTAAATTTATATTGTAAGCTACAAGACCTTATGGCAGTTTCTCTTCAGATATGATAAACTTAACTTGACTTTGAATATCTTTTAAGTGTATATCTTATGTTTGTATTGTGAGCTACAAGACCGTGTGGCAATTTCTCTTGAAATATGGTATACTAGACTTGACTTTGCATGTCTTTTAAGTGTATATCTTATGGTTGTCTTGTGACCTACAAGATCACATGGCATTTTTTCTCGAGGTATGATAAACTTGACTTGACTTGACTTTTGTTTTGTGTTTCAGGTGGCATGATAAACTTGACTTGACTTTTGTTTTGTGTTTCAGGCGGCATGATAAACTTGACTTGACTTGACTTTTGTTTTGTGTTTCAGGCGGCATGATAAACTTGACTTGACTTGGTGTTGTGTTTCAGGTGGCATGATAAACTTGACTTGACTTGGCTTTTGTGTTGTGTTTCAGGTGGCATGATAAACTTGACTTGACTTTTGTTTTGTGTTTCAGGCGGCATGATAAACTTGACTTGACTTTTGTGTTTCAGGCGGCATGATAAACTTGACTTGACTTTTGTGTTTCAGGCGGCATGATAAACTTGACTTGACTTGGCTTTTGTGTTGTGTTTCAGGTGGCATGATAAACTTGACTTGACTTTTGTGTTGTGTTTCAGGTGGCATGATAAACTTGACTTTTGTTTTGTGTTTCAGGCGGCATGATAAACTTGACTTGACTTGGCTTTTGTGTTTCAGGCGGCATGATAAACTTGACTTGACTTGGCTGTGGTGTTGTGTTGCAGGCCGCTGAACATAAAGAACATCCCCTTCCCCCAGGTGACTCACGTCTCTTTCCTCAGCTCCTCAGAGCCCCTGCACTGCTGGAAGCGACCCAGCGGTTTCTACATCAGTGTGTCCGAACTCGTGCACAAGGGCCACCTCCCGCGTGACCACTGCACCGTGCAGACCATGCTGGCTGCCGCCGTCCCGGAGCAGGATGTCTGTGCAATGCTTGAGCCAGAGAAGCTTTTCCTGACCCAGCTCCGGATGGACGTGACGTGGAGAGATGTCCCCACCGGCGCTGGGAGGAGACCACTGGTCAGCCAGGAGGAGCAGCAGGCAGCCATCATCCGTTTTCTGGAAGCCCAGGCCAGGCTGGAAGAGGAGTGCAGGTGCAGCAGCGGCAAAGACCCCAGGCTCAGGGAGGACCTGCTGGTGAACCTGATCTACCTGAGGAAGGTGTATCGAGAACTGGCCAAGGCGGACGCTGCGTTCCACGATCATGCGGACGCCAAGTTCTACATCAAGATGTGGCCCCACATCTGTCCCCTGGAAGACAGCGCCTCCCTGTGCCGACTGGCCCTCCAGGACTTGAGCACCACTTCCCCTCACAGTGACACACGGCAGAGAGTGGCAGTGGAGGACAGGTGTCTGGCCGGCTCCTCACAAACACAGCAGGAACCTCCGGCATGCGCCAGTGATGGGACGGAGAGAGTGCAAGGGAGGGAGCGTGGGACGGAGGATGGGGGGGACATAGCTGACCTGCAGGAGTGCCCTCCTGAGGTCATTTGCCATGATGAGGGGATGGAGGGCCCTCCTGAGGTCATTTGCCATGATGAGGGGATGGTGGACACTGCAGTGAACTCCACCTGGGACGAGGAGAAGTGGGTGGTGGTGGGGAGGAGCGATCCTCTCACACAGCATCCACAGCACAGTGCCAGGAGTGACCGTCAGGAGGTCAAGGTGGAAGAGCCGATGGAAATCATTGATCTGGTCGAGTCCAGTGACACAGATGAGGAAGAGAGTGACACGGACACGGCTTGGAAAGAAAGTCTCCATCAGAAAGAAAGTAAAGAAAGTCTCCAAAGACCTGACAAGGCTGCAGTCATTGAAGAGGACCATGACCACTATGCCAAACACGTGCAGGAGATGTCAAGGCCGTCATCACAGCTGGTAAAGCACACAAAAGACATTGGTACCAGCACTACCAATCAAGAAAGTAAACCGCTAGGATACACATGCCATCTCTTTGTGAATGGAAAGATGGTTGAGGGACAGAGTGAGTTCTATGAACACAAGCTGAACAGTAAGGACGGCAGGTGCGTGCGGGTGATCCACAAGTCAGAGGAGAGGAAGACTCAAACTGGGCAGGAACAGCAGGACAGTGACTCACGTGAGGTGGACGAGAGTTCCCGAGGAGTTAGCCAGGACAGGCAGGGCTTGAAGGCAGGTGATGATGTACAGAAAGACTGCGTCCTCAACACGGCAAGAAAGGTAACAAGATCCACAGGGTCTTTGAGCAGCCGGGTGCGTGCAAGTCATGTCACACGGGACGCGGGAGAGATGAGCGATCAGTCTCTTGCCTCAGACAGCAGTCTTCAGTCCGTACCCATCTCTCAGCCTGTGTCTCACTCCATCCAGACCCAACCCAAGACATGCGTATTGAAGGAGGAACAATCCACAGGCTGCAGAAGCATTCAGGTCCAGTTTGATGCGGACGGTGAAAGTGAGACAGACGATGATGAACGTGGTGGCACTGAGACAGACGATGATAAGGCTGGTGGCACTGACCAATCTGGTGCCAAGGAGCAAGACATGAAGGAAGCGAGACACGAGTGGGACCCATCTTCCCAAGATCTTTCGATGCTCTCTTTCAAGATGGACCTGTACCCGCGGTCTTGTTCCTGTGCAGAGGAGGTGAACGATGGGATTCTGAAGCCGTTCTCCGTGGTGCAGTGTTACTGGAACTTGGCCAAGAGCACCATGGTGAGGCTGCATCAGGTGGGTCAGGCCATCGTGTGCGGCCATGTGGTCTTCACCTTCACCCACGGTGGAACACTGTACCTCAGTCTGGCCCAGCTGCAGGCTGTGGGTGTGGTGCAGTGCGGAGAAGAGTTCAACACTCACACGTCCAGAGTTCCCCGCCACTGGATCCTGGAAGCTGGTCCGACAGAGATTGTCTTCCTTACCTACTGCTGCTTCTCTGATCATGTGACAGATGGCGCTGTGGACAGGGCTCTGCCTTACCTGATCAGCGCTGAACTGCTGTGCTTTCTGTCCTTCGACAAGGACGTTGTCAGACAGAGACTTCGACAGAGCGACATCCACCTGCATCGAACGGGGCACATTTGTGCCGACAGCACCACACTTGCGTTTGACAGCAAGGAGCAGAAGTGGCTGAAGAAGGTGCTGAAGGCGTGGTTGAAGAGCATGTCTCTGCAGGATCAGCTGAAGGAGCTGGAGAACAGGAGGATGGCTGGTCAGCTGGGTGACCAGGTCCAGCATGTCTGTGACGGTTCTTCTGGTGGCCTCCCTCACCTCTCGTCAGGCAGAGAGGTGAAGAGGCATCTTCAGTCCGCATCACAGTCTGTTGCCCGCAGCATGGAGAGATTTCAAGATTGTGCCGTTTATTTGAGAAAGATAAAAACAAATGAACTGGTGATGAGGCCTCCACCAAAGGGTATTTCTGTTTATGTCTGCAGCCCCAATTCTTCTGGAGGGGGATCCAACATTGTGAAGCAGAAAGTGGTGTCTGTTTATGGTGACCAGGAAACTGTGCCGTCAGAAGGCAAGTGTGAGTCCACAAATGTGTTTGAGGGGGCCATGCTGCCCAAGCTGTTCAAAGAAAAGACCCTGTGTCTAAAGACCGGAGTCGGGTTCCGTGAACTGAACGCAAACAACGTCAGCCAGTGGATAGGGGAGAAGTTCTCCACCCACCACCTGGTCCTGACAGGCACCTTGACACTGGACCTCGCCAAACCTCGCTCTGCGCCCCCAACCCTGTCCTGCTTCAGAATCAACGACAGGCTGTACGTCAACTGGGGAGAGCTGTCGGTCTTCCTGGTGGGAGTGGAGACTGTCTTCAGGCTGTCTCGTCGCCTGCAGGTCTCTTTCTACAACATCCCCCAAGCGCTCATCATACATCTCAGCCGTCACTTGAAAGGTAACGCGCCGGTCTTGGCCACTGAGCCCTGGCTGTGCGTCAGCAGTCTGAACGCCATGTCGTGGTTGGGGGTGCTGGACCGTGACTGTCAAACCGTGTTCCCCAGGACCATCGCTCTGATGGCCGCGGCGTTCGAAAGCACGTCCCGGTGGAAGCTGCAGCTTCGCAACTTTGTTCTGCTGCCCAGGGACCAGTGTTGTTCTCCTGCCCAGTGCTCCTTGACGGGCGGTGCTCTGAAGTCTGTGGGCTGACCATGGCAGCATGTCATCTGTTTGCTACAACACACTGTATGCACACATGCACAGTCTTGCAAATTGTTGTATAAGAATTAATTTTTTTCCAAGGCTGACCATGGCAGCGTGTAATCTGTTTGCTTCAACACACTGTATACACACATGCCCAGTCTTGCAAATTTGTTGTAAGAATTGATTTATTTTTTCACGTTTTTGTGCAACTTGTGAATTATTTGCTTCAGTTCACATGTACGTACAAACACAAACGAGCACAGAGTTGCTAATTTATGAATTTTTAGGGTCTTTATGCAGCTTGTGGGTCCTTCTCTTCAAGCTCAACACACATGCATGTACACACTCAAACTTGCAAAGTGGTGTTGATGTGGGGTTTTTTTTTTTCCAAGTCTTTGATGAAAGTCCTGTGGGTTCACTGTCATAGTTTTTTTGTTGTTTTGGGGTGGGGGTGGGGGGTGGGGGGGGGGTGTTTTTTTTTTAGAATTTATTTTACTTATTTAATTTGTGATATTTTATCATTTTGTTTTCACATTTGGATGAGTTGTTACAATGGTCGGCTAGTGAAGTATAGTTTGGTGAATTTGTTGTTGTTGTTGTTATTTTCTTTTCTTTTTTTATAGAATTTATTGTACTTAAGTTATTTAATTTGTGATATTTTATTATTTTGTTTTCACATTTGGATGAGTTGTTAAATGGTCAGCTAGTGAGGTATAGTTTGGTGAATTTGTTGTTGTTGTTGTTATTTTCAGACAGTGTGGTTGAAAGAAAAACTAGGGACAAGGATTGGAGGGCAAAGTGTTGAGAAGTTCCCGTTAACTCTCTCCATACGAATGGCGAAAGAGACGACATTAACAGCGTTTCACCCCAATTACCATCATCAAAATATTTCAAGCGGAGGGCTCTTATACTGAAGAGGTGAATGTTGACAAAAAATACCACAATTCTGACGACGGAAGCTAAAGGTTGGGTCGTTCAGACACCCACTGGACATCCGAGGGGTCTGTGTAGAGGAGAAGAGAGGACTGGCCGTACTGAGTGAGTTAATCTGATAAACAGTAAACCACTCTGAAGTAGTAAGGGGGCATAATCGTCGTCAGCCTTTTTCAGTTCTTGCTGTACTTTTTTGTGTGTGTTTTGTTGTTGTTTTTTCTTTTTCTTCTTTTTTTTTTTCTTTCTCTTCCTTTCTTTCCTTTTTTTTTTTTCTTTTCTTTGCTTTCATTCTTTTTTTTTTTTCTCTTTTTTTCTTTGGTAAAGGGTACAAGTTCTATTTGATTGCAAAGTTTTGTAACTGTGAAATGTTCTGTTCATGTTTTGACATCATTTTTGTCAATGTAAACATGTGTTGTCATCTGTATGATATTCCAAGGAGGTTCATGATGAGGAAAAGCAAGACTGATATCAGTCTTCCAGATTGAATGTATATGTGTCTGTCATTTAATTGTGCGTGTGTGCGTGCGCGCGCGCACATACTTCTTTGGAAAACACATGAACAGCCTTTGGGAAATGCCCTCTTCCTCTTTTCTTTTACATTTTAGCCTGTGTTGTGTATTTTAAATAAGAGAGTAGACGTTTGGCATTTTAGTGACAATTTAGCTAGGAGCAAGAACTACAGACTGAGGTGAGCGTGTGTGTATGTGTGTGTGCCTTTATGAAAATGCATTACTGATGGATATATTACTGTGTGGGTGAGCATTTGCAAATTTATTAATTGCGTGTGTGATGGATGTGTTTTTATGAGCCGAATCAGCCTATTAGAATCACAAGCTGTGTATGTATGTGTGTTTATATGCATTTGTCACTTGATGTGTTTTGATCCAAGGTGAAGAAATGTGTTGATAATCGATAATAAGATTTAGGCTTTGGACTGTGAGTAAATAGTGCAGCAGCAGTACCTATTGCTTACAAGTTTATGCTTGGGCAAGAAATCAGTTGTTACAAATAACCTCCTTGGAGAACTGTTTTAGTAATGCCGTCATATTGATAATGCGGTGTGTCTTATGCACGTTTAATTGGCATAGCCTGTCCATCTCCAGATAGGATTTCCTTGTTGGGTTTACTCTCCACATGTGGCAGGTGGTACAAGATGACGTGGTTACCAGGAGCAGAGGAGAACATTTGATCTGACACATTTAAAGTATAATGCTATATAATTTGGGGGGTGGGGGGGGGGGGGGGGAAGCATGGATCGCATAACAAAACAAAAAATAAACTTATGCATAAGTGAATGTCTACAGTAATCACATTTCCTGTTGATATATTTTGCAATACCTCTGTGTGTGTGTGTGTGTGTGTGTGTGTGTGTGTGTGTGTGTACGTCTGATCTCATTCTGATAATGAATTTTTACTGCAGTAATTTGTTGCCAATTATGAACTAACAAGCTGATTCTAAACTGGTTGGAAAACCTGGTGATAAGTGTGATTACTTTAGATTTATGAATGATGTGTGTGTGTGTGTGTGTGTGTGTGTGTGTGTGTGTGTGTGTGTGTGTGTGTGTATTTTAGACAAGGACAAGCATCAACCCAAGATGTGGTTGTAAGTATTTCTGGAATATACTGGTACTCAAGATATGTAGGCAGTGAAATCTTACATCTAATGATGGAAGTATAGCTCATTCATCACATGGTGGGAAAAAATAGATAAGTGATTTTTAATTGTGTCATGTGATTTTAGGTGTCATATGTTGTGTGTGTGTGTGTGGTGTGTGTTGGTTGATTTTTTTTATTTTTTTTACAAGTATATGTATAATGTATGACAAGGTGTGTCCATAGTATGTCATCATTGTATACAAGAAATATATGGCTCAGTAAACAATAACCATAACTCAGAATTCAAATCACTTTCTTCTGTGAAGTGAGATTGTATTATGACAACTGCAATACTTTTTAAAATATCATTTCATTTTTGCTCTTTATGGAGTAATTCATATTATTGTGCCCTTACATGGCCAAATTCTTATGCTGGAGAACAAATTCTCCTCTTTCCATAGCCGCGGACCTGCACACAGGTGGCTCATTTTTTCCTCGTCGATCCCGACGGACGAACCACATGTTATTGTGCCCTTACATGACAGAATTCTTGTGCTTGAGAACAAGTTCTCCTCTTTCTGTTTTTGTTTTATTTTATTTGAGTAGTTTACAGTTACTTTTTTGTAACCACTTTAAATTTTCATTTGTTGTTTTTTTAAAGATGGAAAGAGGTTAGTCTTTCATTTTGTTGTCTTCAGCATTCTGTCATTCTCGCCTTTCTCTTTGATTGATTGATTGATATGGATACTTATAAAGCGCCTATCCTTGATCGGAGACCAAGCTCTAAGCGCTTTACAAACACAGGGTCGTTTGCACATTCTCCTTTGGTTGGGTGTCCATTCTCCTTTGGGTGTCCATTCTCCTTCTCCTTTGGTTGGGTGTCCATTCTCCTTCTCCTTTGGTTGGGTGTCCATTCTCCTTTGGGTGTTCATTCTCCTTCTCCTTTGGTTGGGTGTCCATTCTCCTTTGGGTGTCCATTCTCCTTCTTCTTTGGTTGGGTGTCCATTCTCCTTTGGGTGTCCATTCTCCTTTGGTTGGGTGTCCATTCTCCTTCTTTGGTTGGGTGTCCATTCTCCTTTGGGTGTCCATTCTTCTCCTTTGGTTGGGTGTCCATTCTCCTTTGGGTGTCCATTCTCCTTTGGTTGGGTGTCCATTCTCCTTTGGGTGTTCATTCTCCTCCTTTGGTTGGGTGTCCATTCTCCTTTGGGTGTTCATTCTCATTCTCCTTTGGTTGGGTGTCCATTCTCCTTTGGGTGTTCATTCTCCTTCTCCTTTGGTTGGGTGTCCATTCTCCTTTGGTTGGGTGTCCATTCTCCTTTGGGTGTCCATTCTCCTTCTTCTTTGGTTGGGTGTCCATTCTCCTTTGGGTGTTCATTCTCCTTCTCCTTTGGTTGGGTGTCCATTCTCCTTTGGGTGTCCATTCTCCTTCTTCTTTGGTTGGGTGTCCATTCTCCTTTGGGTGTCCATTCTCCTCCTTTGGTTGGGTGTCCATTCTCCTTTGGTTGGGTGTCCATTCTCCTTTGGGTGTCCATTCTCCTTTGGTTGGGTGTCCATTTCTCTGTCCACCTCAGTCTTTCTGTCTGTTTATCAGGCAAGAGATGTGTAGACAACTTAAGTTCAGATGTATAAACAACTTAGGTTCATGTTCCAGGGAAAGTCAGTATGTGTGTCAAAAGTATTGCCGTGACCTTTGATTTTAAACCTGTGAACAAAATGTATTTATTCCTTTTTTTTTTTTAGACAAAGGCAGTGAATAAACTTACATCAGTTTGACATGGTAAGTATATTTAACACCAAACATGGAGTATAATACAAACTCCTCCTACTTATTTCCTTGACCTCTGGCAGTAATTTCGTTGGTTTTTTTTGTTTTGTTTTTTTGTATTTTTTCAGTTAGGAGATGGGTCTAGAGTGAGGTTTATTTGTATTTGTATTTCTTTTTTATCACAACAGATTTCTCTGTGTGAAATTCGGGCTGCTCTCCCCAGGGAGAGCGCGTCGCTACACTACAGCGCCACCGCCCATTTTTTTGTTTTTTTTTTCCTGCGTGCAGTTTTATTTGTTTTTCCTATCGAAGTGGATTTTTCGACAGAATTTTGCCAGGAACAACCCTTTAGTTGCCGTGGGTTCTTTTACGTGCGCTAAGTGCATGTTGCACACGGGACCTCGGTGTATCCGAATGAGAAGATGAGGCATCTGCTTCTTTTCCTCTATGTTTAGCAGAAGATGTGGTGTAGTGGTGTATGTGGATCAGTCTGCATGCTTCCACACCTTGAAACAAACTGAAACAGAAACTTAACTTTCATTTGAATATCAACAAGAGCCATTTATTTTATGTTGTATTTCTTCAATTTTTATTTCATGGTTGTTGTTTGTTTTTTTAAAATCCCTTTTTATTTTGTATTCATGCTTTTTTTTGTGCTGGTTTTGTTGTTGTTGTTTGTTTGCCTTTTGTTTCTTTATTCATGCCCACCTTTTAATTTCATTCGACATACATACAGTTGGTATGAAGAATACAAGTGTTAACCTTGCTGGTAAACAATGTTTCTTTATTGCTGAAGAATAAAGGACAGACAGAAATGAATTAGACTGAATGTGTCTTGAGTGCAGACGTTTGACATTCTTTGTCTTATTGTTATAAAGAACAGACAGACATGAATTAGGCTGAATGTGTCTTGAGTGCAGACGTTTGACATTCTTTGTCTTATTGTTATAAAGAACAGACAGACATGAATTAGGCTGAATGTGTCTTGAGTGCAGACGTTTGACATTCTTTGTCTTATAAAGAACAGACAGACATGAATTAGGCTGAATGTGTCTTGAGTGCAGACGTTTGACATTCTTTGTCTTATTGTTATAAAGAACAGACCGACATGAATTAGGCTGAATGTGTCTTGAGTGCAGACGTTTGACATTCTTTGTCTTATAAAGAACAGACAGAAATGAATTAGGCTGAATGTGTCTTGAGTGCAGACGTTTGACATTCTTTGTCTTATTGTTATAAAGAACAGACAGACATGAATTAGGCTGAATGTGTCTTGAGTGCAGACGTTTGACATTCTTTGCCTTATTGTTTGCGTCTCTTCGATCTCCACGTCTCTGTCTCTGTTTCTCTTCTGTCTCGCTCTCCACTTCCAGTTTCTCTGTTTCACTTCTAAAATCCAGTGACACCACACACACACACACACACAGACACACACACACACACACACACACACACCCAGACACACAAACACAGACACAGACACACACATGCATCAGGATTTATATGTTGCACATTTAAACCAAACAAAAAAACAAACAAACAAATAAAAAAAAAAGTCAAAGCATACGCATGCCTTCACTGTACCATTACAGAACCATAGTTCTCCCATTACAATTCACAATAATATACAGTGAAAATACTCTTTCTTAGGTCCCTTCTCCACGCACTTTAACATTTCATGCAGATGTTCACACACACACACACACATACACAACACAGACACTCTCTCTCTCACACACACACACACACACATGCACTCATTGACTCGTGCACAGTCAGGCATGGGAAACAGCACTGCATTTTGAGTCATTTCTCAGCATTCCATCACCTGTCACTAGGATATTGATCACATAAACCACTCTTCTACAGAAAAACAACGCGTGCACCACCAGCCCCTATACAATACACACATCCACACAAAACCACCAAAGAAAAAAAGCGATCTTTTGACAATTTGGAAAAAAAATTACACTGATCTGCAAAATCTGTTAAAACTGAAAGTAAAAAAGCGATCTTTTGACAATTTGGAAAGAAAATTACACTGATCTGCAAAATCTGTTAAAACTGAAAGTAAACGAGAGGCAAGGCCTTCAAGACTCACTTGTGATACACTGAAAAAAAACACAACAACCACCCCCAACCCCCCAAAACCCAAGCTTTTTATGTATTGAGTATAATCTAAAAATGTTATGTTTAAGATGAGAAAGATCAGTTTAAAGCAAATTAAGTCCCATAGCATTAATTACAGAGTAATTTCTCTTTTTTACTATCTGCACCAAAACGTTTGCAAAATGAATAAAGCTTCCATGCTTAGGAAAAGAAGTTCCTGTTTGAACAAAAAATGATAATAATGACTGCTCTTGTTGGATCAGAATATCAGATCAAAGTGCCAAGTTTAGAGAATACAAAAAATATAAATATAACACTAACAGTAAATGCAGTTTTGCATATAATTAGGTTTCATTATTTTTTTGTGCACATCCCAGAGGTGCAATATTGTTTTAAACAAGATGACTGGAAAGAACTGAATTTTTCCTATTTTATGCCTAATTTGGTGTCAACTAACAAAGTATTTGCAGAGAAAATGTCAATGTTAAAGTTTACCACGGACACACAGACACACACAGACAACCGAACACCGGGTTAAAACATAGACTCACTTTGTTTACACAAGTGAGTCAAAAAGTGATCTTTTGACAATTTGGAAAAAAAAAATTACACTGATCTGCAAAATCTGTTAAAACTGAAAGTACTAGTCTTTGGTATATCAATTCATTCCTATGATAGAATTACTAATTTGGAGTAAACATTTTTGTTTCTTCTCATTTAAATTGTGTACATGTGTATACATACATACATACATATGTACAGACACATTTGCAGACATTTCAAATACTTTCTCTTCATGCCCATAGTTTAACCTCTGAAAGCAAACCCATGAAAAGTCGATGAACAAATGTCTGTTAATAAATATACTGAATTCTGAACATAAATGCAAAAGCTTGTTGGTTTCATTTGATTAAAATGTGTGGGAAGAAATTCACGTTCTAACTGAAACACATATAAACATCTGACAGAAGACAAAACCATGAAGATCAAGATTTTTCTTTAATTTGCAGAGGGGGCATCCTTCAGTTAGGACTGATATATATATATATATATATATATATATATAAACATACCAAAAGAAGACCAAACACGTCCCTCATAGCACCAGGATCTATGCATCAGTACAATTCGCTAGTCTGTGTTTGAACATTTTACTTGAAACGTTGTCCTTGATACTCGGATTTACAAAGAAATGCACAAGTGATCGCATTTTGCCTTCACTTTTCTTGTCAGTTCCAAGATGAAATGCAGACAAATTTATCAGTTTTCGGAAAAAAGATACAAGTGCAATTTACGTCATCCTATCTGGCACATGAACCAATCAGAACTCTGAATAGTGTAGCACGGAAGTGCGCAAATCCCCATGAAAACTGCGCCATCATATTCTGAACAAGATGAACGCCTACGAGTTTTATTTGTCAACCTGCAAGTACGTCCTTTTGGCTGATCCATCCAACAAGAGTACTTGGGTGGATCTGTATGGCTACCTGCCGTGCCTGCGGCAAATGCTGTCGTGCTGTGTTTGTGGCAACATCATGCTAAAACCTAAAGGTCCAAGTCACGCCATTTGTTTACATCATGTTTGCTCGTCCTGCATCGGAGGAAAAATGCGCCTCCGACCAGCTTGCAGTTGGTGTCGAACTCACGAAGGATTTACCGAGAACCCTAGTATGAGAATTCTTATTCTTTGCTTTAAGAAAATGTGCGAATACATAAATAACACGGCAATAGGGCGCGAGATTCGTAAAGCGGCAACCAATGGCGCCCACACAAACACGCTGATCCGAGTGCTCGACGAGGCGGCGGCATTTGAGGACGATTATGTCATTTCAAACAAGGTGATGCCAACTTGTGTTCCCACGTGGGGTATGGCTCCTGAACCTAAACTTGTGTCTTTGCCGAGAGGTCCGAATCAGCCATCGACCTCGGGCAGCGGTGCCGTAGGAAGAAAACGCAGCGACAGCGGCACTTCAGCGCCCTCCCAGTCCCAGGCAGAGAAGGACGGGAAAGACAACCCCCCAAAGCTGACCAGTGTCCAAAACGTCACCAAAGCTGCAGACAAGGACAAACCAGCACCCAACAACGGTCCATTGAAATTAGGCCGCCTGGATGATGAGCTGGATTTGATGCCCGCACTGCTGGCTCCATGCACACAGAAAATTATTCCCCATGAAAAACTGTCCCCACCTTTGGCAGGGCCCCAGCGTGCAGACGTCCTGGATCAACAAGGGCCTGGTCACTGGTCCAAGCCTTCCCACGGCAAGCGGGGACGAAAAATGCGGGGAAAGAGGATATCCAAACCTTTGAGCATGAATTTGATCTCTCCGAAGAAAGTGGTGCAGTCATTACCTCCCAAAACTAAACTGAAGAACTCTGTTGTCCTTCAAACCAAACTCAGAATCAAAGGCAAGTACCAGAAAAAGCAGAAACCATTCAAGCCGGAAATTGATTTTGAACCGCCGTGCAAGCGCACTCGTCTGGCTTCCAGTCTGAATGTTTCAGAGAACCATGCTGTTCCCACCAGGAAAGTGTGTAAATGTGCACGCCTGAATCTCCCTTCACGCTTCACTTGCTTCAATCAACGTTGCGCGTGCTATAGCAGAAAGCTGCCATGCCACAACTGCAGTTGCCGAGGTTGCTGCAACCCCTTGAAGATGCCCACCATGCAAAAGAACAGTCATGACAAATCTGAAGTGGAGCATGACCCTGCCATGCCAGTTCTCTCCCCTGAACCCAGCTCTTAGAAAACTTGTGCTTTGAAGTCACATACATCTTGGGAGTTATATAACAGAACTAATTCAGCCAAGCATCAAAGTGCGGTGACTAATGGATTTTGTAATTAATAATTGGACAAATCAGTTGCTGTGTTCATTATCTTTATTGTTGGTGGCTTTCTTTTCTTTTGATTATTTTTAATTATTAAAAACATTTTCATGATTTATGTTGCTTGGTTGGCCAGTGCTGGCCATTGTGTTTCAGGGAACGTATTTAAAGACAGTATAATATCTTCTTTTGTTTGGAAATATATCGTGAACAAAATTTAATTGTTGTGTCAGTTGTAATTCTGTTTTATCAGACATTTTCACCACCACCCTCTCCCACCTCAGTGTTTTCGTTTGGTTTTTTAAGCAGGTGTACAGGGTGTATGGATAACTCCACAAGTAAACGTATATTTTAACAACAAAAAAACACCCCCCCAAAAAAATTAAATCAGTGTAGTTTGGTTCATTTGTTCTAAATTTGGCCAAATATTTATTATTTGGAATATTTTCTTTTTTTCTTTTATCTTTTCTTCTTTTTTTTTTTAAACACATATTTGTAACGTCCAACCTAGATAATTCCCAGTTATTGGTATTTTTAACTTCTTTTGTTTTTGGACAATGGTTCAATGTTCATGATAATAAAAGTAGTTCAGTCATGATGATGAATATGTTTTGACGATTGTTGTATTCAAGACATTTGATTTTGTTTATTTAAACTTGGAAATCTTTTTAAAATGCCCCTATGTTTATCTGGTCACCTGCAAAGGAAAAGCTGGGGGAGGGGGGGGGGGGGGTATGGTTTGAGGGTGATGATCTTGTTGAATAAGAGGAGACAAATTTGTATGTTTTGGTGATTCAGAAATGTAGTTGCCTCCCTTTGAATCTTGTCCCGTTCTCCATGGCAAAATTTTCTCTTTTCTTTTTAATTTGTTAAAACATTTTTTTATATGAATTATGTATGTTTCAGTATTAGGTTTAGCCATTATGTCTGATGAAAGTCATAATGATAGTTTGGTTACATTTGAAGACTTTTCATTTTATTTGAAGTTATTTGGGAAGTTTATTTGTTTTTTTAATTTTCAGTGTTTGCTTTTAGAGTGTTTCAGTTGGATTCAAACCTGATTCGAAGTGAGTTGCAGTTTAATAACCCCCACCCCCCTGCCTCCCTCCTTATAACACATATTTATTATCATAATTCTAACTATGCTGTATTGTAGTTTTTAATAATAATTACTATTCATTGACTGTCAGAATCTCATAGAATAAAACAGGACAAGTTGTTAAACTTGTAATAATCCCCACCTCCCTCCTCTGCCCTCCACAGCCTAGTTATAGCTCTGATTTTCTCTGGTTAATATTTATGGTACTAAAGGTTTTGTAATATTGCAGATTACAAATAATTCATTTCACCTTAACTTTTTAAAACTTTTATTTACCTGCTGTCATTTGAAATAATAGTTTTACTTTGTTGTTGATACCTTTGTCATTGAAATGATAAATGTGACATTTATTTTAAATTTTGATATGCCTGTGGGATGTTCATTTTGTTCTTTACATTGAAATCTTTGGACAGTAGTGTGAAAATAACTAAACAGTACAATGGGCTTGTCTATTCTGGGAAACTGTTCAACAACAGGCTACAGCTGTAACCGATATCTCACCAACCAGGTAGTTAAAAGTAATATAAAATCATGTATAAGTATATATTATTCATTTGATTGATATATATATATATATTGCACAACAACAGGCTACAGCTGTAACCGATATCTCACCAACCAGGTATTTAAAAGTAATATAAAATTATGTATAAGTATATATATTGTTCATTTGATTGATATATATTGCTTTCTGAGACAAGCGCTAAAGAAGGGAACTTTGAAACGTTGTTGATGATAGTGTGCATTGTCATTTATTAAGTCAGGGCTGTGTGCTTTGAATGAAATGCATACTTTAGTTTCTTTTTAGTCATGTTTTCTTCTTGCACCAGTTTGTAACTCGAGTTCTTTTGATCAACATCAAACCCTTCATCAGTTCATTGATTGATTCACCTTACCCAGTGGAACATGTATGGTTGTCAGTGGGTTTTTTTTTTCTTCTTCTTGATCTCTGCTTTTGAATAGTTTGAAGTGTTTTGATTTGTGTTACATAATGCTTTTGTGACAGGTCAAGTGCTCAGGAACTTGTACAAATCATATATCTGGCAACAAAGGTGAACCGAATTTGGTTTGTTTAGACTTTTAGACTAATGTGTATGTCCATTTTCCATGAATGGGGAGTTCAAGAAAGGGAGCATATGTGTGAGATTGCAGTTTAAAAAAAAAAAAAATGTGATCATTAACAGGATGCTGTGCATGTTTTGATTGTGTGTGTGTGTGTGTGTGTGTGTGCATATATGTCATCCTCTCCATAACATAGCTTGGTTTACTTTTCTATCTTTTTGTTTCTTTATCATTTTCTGTGTTCCTAGTCTATTCAGCATTTTGTACACTGCATTTTTTCATGTGTCGTTGTTGCATATAATCTCTCCTCCAGACTTTATGATTGGATACTGTTTTTAGACCCCACAAAAAGAAATATTACAAGAAAGAAATATGTCTGGAGCAAGCTTACATCCTCTTTAACTAGTACTAAAATTGCTGATCCATGATAAATGGATGGTCATTTCATGAAAGAAGAATCTGTCGTCTGTGGACCATGCCCCTTCATCACCACGATGATTATGATAATACCACAATATCCAGCTCATGGGTGATAGGAGGTTAAATGATTAGAACTAGACTACATCACTCGAAGGTTTATTTGCAGTGTAAATCTGCAGTTGAACTGAGCTAAATTCTCTTCCTGGCGCGCATGCTTGCACACATACACACATACAATGACACATGTACACCTTATGAAGCTTTCTGTATCTTGACGTGTTTCGGTTATGTTCAGATATACTGTGGTTACTTAGTCATTTCTGTATCTCCGAAGTTAAGATGTAAGATGAAAGCTCCATTGTGGCGATGGAGTAAAAAGGGTTCGAAACCAGTCCGCAGTCGGTGCCAATATTGACCCATTCTCATAGTCCTCTCTCTCCAAATGGATATTTTGCTGAAAGATTTGAATTCTGTTGAATATTTGTTGTATCTCATATGTATACATAATATACATGTAAATGTGTGTGTATGTGTGTTGGGATTTTTTTTTTAATTCTTTTTTTTATTTTTAATTGTTTCAACTTGATTGAAAATATTTTGTCAAACATCTATGAATATTTGTTTTTCTTTTGATCACAACAGATTTCTCTGTGTGAAATTTGGGCTGCTCTCCCCAGGGAGAGTGCGTCGCTACACTACAGTGCTACCAATTTTTTTGTATTTTTTCCTGTGTGCAGTTTTATTTGTTTTTCCTATTGAAGTTTTCTACAGAATTTTGCCAGGGACAACCCTTTTGTTGCCATGGGTTCTTTTACATGCGCTAAGTGCGCTATTATTAGGAACTTGTCTTGGCAGGGTTCCAAATCTGATTGATCATTGTTGCTTTCTGTTGTAATTTATTTCATTTAATGATTTACTATTGTGGTTTTTTGTTGTTGTATTTAATTTAAAAAAAATTTAAAGTCATCTGTTGAATCATTGCATTGGAGGAAATGATAGTGAATTCAGTGAAGTGACAAAGAACACCTGACCACACTTGTTAGACAAACCTTGGGTTAATTTAGATGGATATCTTTCTTTGATTTTTTCCCCATTAAATACTGTTTTGTGGCCTTTTCTTTTCTTCATCCAAGCTTAATGAACCTACAGTGTAATATTGTATTGTTTTCAATATGTATGTGTGTGTGTGTGTGTGTGTTTGTGAAGAATAAAAAAGCTGTCAAAAATAGAATATATTTGCATTGAAGAAGATAACATCCAGCTTTTTAAAAAAATTTTTTTTTATATATATATAACTTTTTTCCCCCTTCTACACATAACTTCACAGAACAAGCAGAATGAATGGGGGAGGGTTGTGAGTTTAAGATTCATAACCATGACTCATGACACATCTGCTTCATTACTCCCTCAAAACAGACATGTCATGGTGACGCTGCTTAATTTGTGTGTGTGCTGAACGTCTTTGTAAGCACGATATGAATCACATCCTGCGTCAGATTTACTGTGAAACTAACTGGTGAGAGCTGAAACATTGTTGAAATTGATTCAACTGCTTGCCTGAACAAGACTGGTTCAGTTCCTGTTGGTTACAGTCTCCCCCCCACACCCCCCTTCTCCTCACCTCCCCCTGCACAGTGGTAACGTTGACTTGAGGTTTATGGTGTGCAGGCTGATTTATTATTCATTATGTTACGGTTCTTTGGGGTGGGTTTTTTTTTTTTCTTCTCCCCCTTTTATATGTAACAAGCCACTTTCTTTTGCAGTGCTTTTTGAACAAGCTTTGTAATGTCTTTGATGAAACTAAAGTTGGCTAAAATGACTATAGAGGCAGAGATGAGAGAGGGAGAGAGTTGTAATGTCTTTCATTAAACTAAAGTTGGCTAAAATGACTTTTAAGGCAGAGATGAGAGAGGGAGAGAGCAGCAAGAAAAGAATGGGTAGTCTGGAGATAGCTTGCTGTCTGTCTTGTGTTTTTGTAGAACTCGGAACATAATCCTCTTCATTTTTTTCTTCCATTCTCCACCTTTTTTTTAAAATTTCTGAAATTAATGTTTCTGCTTGGTAATAGTATTGACACTGACAACTAGAGAGAGTAAAATGTCCCATGCTGAAGTGACAGTGATGCTGGTTTTAACTCACTCAGTACGGCCAGTCCTCTCTTCTCCTCTACACAGACCCCTCGGATGTCCAGTGGGTGTCTGAATGACCCAACCTTAAGCTTCCGTCGTCAGAATTGTGGTATTCTCTGTCAACATTCACGTCTTCAGTATAAGAGCCTTCCGCTTGCAATATTTTGATGATGGTAATTGGGGTGAAACGCTGTTAACGTCGTCTCTTTCACCGTTCGTATGGAAAGAGTTAAGTCTGCAGAGTTTTGTTTTGATACAAGGTTAGGTTTCCCCCCTTGGGGATGTCAGGGGTCTTTCAAAGATGAGGCTTCACTTCTCCAGCCTCCTCCTCCTCCCCCTGCCTCTCTCTCTGTGAGCATCCCGTTCTCTCGGACTTCATATCAGGCTCAGAAGATTTCTGTCAAAAAATGCAAGCGTTCACTGCATACACATGACCACAGGCACAGTGCGATTAAGTTTTGTGGTCTAGTTTTTAGAAGTTTTTTTTTTCTTTCTTCTTTTTTTAAATTTTTTTATTTTTAGTATATAAGAATAACTTAATTGGGGCTCTATTTCATTTACATTTCCTGATCAAGCTATGTAATATTCCGATAAGTGTTGTATCTAACGTAGTGACTGAACTCTGGTTTAATAAGCTGCATTATATTTACAGACACTGGTTTCAGTGAGGATTATGTGCTCAGCTTGACATTTGCATATATGCATTGATGATGGTATGAATTCTGAAACTGAATGCATTGTGAAATATCCATTGTCTGAAACTCCTTGCATTGTGAAATATCCATTATCTGAAACTCATTGCATTGTGAAATATTCATTGATTTCTGAGACTGATTGCGTTGTAAAATATCCATTTTCTGAATTCTGAAACTCACTGCATTGTGAAATATCCATTGTCTGAAACTCCTTGCATTGTGATTGTGAAATATCCATTGTCTGAATTTAGAAAGTGATTGCATTGAAATACCCATTATCTGAAACTGATTGCATTGTGAAATGTCCATGGTCTGAATTCTGACACTGATTACCCATGCTCCCTTGTGAAGACTTATCTCTTCATTTTTGGATTTACAGTTGTTGAAAACTTTTTAACGGGTGGCTTGGTTTGATAGGGATACACAAATACTTAATTGTTTGATAGATTGGTCAAAGTTTTGAAAATAGTGTACAGATGCATGGTGACACAAGGACAGCGTGTAAATAAAACTGGAACGTGGAGGCAGCTACATGTGTAATCTTGAAGTGTACATAGCTCACAGTCACATGTAAACCATGCATGTATATAAAGGTATCCTAATGTCTTAAGCAGCAGAGAGCACTGTTTCAGTAATTTGGTGTGGAAACATGGTCTTCCTTGCCTGTGTGTGTTGTATGAATTGTAAATGAATTGAAGGTCATTGTCAGCTGAAAATGATGCTGGATGTTTCTCTGTCTCTGCGTTTTGTGTTTATTCTAAGCGCCACTTATGTACGGTTTTAATGTTTTAAAATTTTCAAACCTACCTTTGAAAAATTATATTTGGCCTTCAGTCAATTTTTAAAAGTTTTCTTTTCAGTAAAAGTAGTTTTCCCATTTCCAATTTTAAAAGTTTTTTTTTTTTTTTTTTTTGATGACTTTCCACCTTTTTTTTTCTTTCTTTCTTTCTTTCGTTGTTGATAATCTATGAACATTTTGTGGATACACTCACAGTGGAATATAAAATCAACTATTTCAGGAAAGATTCTGAAACCAGAATTATTTGAGGATTTCAGGAAAAATACTGAAACCAGAATTGACAGTTTGCAATATTCTGTACAAAATATGTCCGTTATTTCCATGTTTTCTGCCTTTGTGTCCAGTCATTTTAGTAAATGTGAATTCTGTTGAATTGAATTCAGCTTTCTTGAATATTTTTGTGTGTGGTCTTTTTCTGGACTTTATGATGAGACGTTCTTACTGTGTTGTATTCTTGTTTAAGCGAGTTACCTACTGGATTTTCGTTTTGTTTTGTGTGCCTGTTGAATAGAAGTTTGTGTATTGTGTTGAGATAACTTTTGTTTTCAAATCTTCTGGTGGAAAAATGATGGAATAGTCCACGTCAGATGCATGTTCTTGTTTTGTGTGCAGGATTCAGTTGGAATGTGACTGTACGTGTGCCTACCTTTTTTTTTCCATTTTTTTTCATGTTTTGTTTGTCAAAGTTCTGTGGGATTGATACTGACAAGAGTTCTCAGCCCTGACGTGGGCCTTTGTTGTTGGGTGGGAAACAAGCAGCAGTGACAGTAACAGCTTCATTTTATTCAGGCATGTACGTGCCGCCACCATTTACACACATTTGTGAACTTTGAATGTGCTTTTTTTTCTTCTTCATTATGTCACATTCTGTATGGTTACTTAAACATTACTGCTGCAGTTTGATTTAAAAAAAAAAAATGTATTACTTTTAACTTTGGTTTTTGTTTGTGTTATTGAATGTTTGTTTTCCCTACAATATTAAAAAAAAAAGAAAAAAAAGCTGCATAGCTCCTTGAACCTCCACCTTGAATGTAGTGAAAAGTAGTGTCTTGTTTTATATCTTTGTTGGTACCTCCAGTGTTTTTCAAGAGATGGTTTCACATGCTGTGGAAGAAGAGGATGTACAATGCAGGACTTACTGGACTTGATGGATACAGCAAGCACCATCCTGGGATGTCTACTTCATTCTTTCCTCCCATCTTCCAGTCCAGTGTTGTAGTTTTTTTTCTTCCAAATGTCAGCTCTAGAACTGCTTGTGAACTGAAATGTTAAGCAGAAAAAATTTTCTTCATTGTCTCTGTCTGAAACTTGGTTTGCCTATAGTGCTCACAGCTGCTTTTGGTTACTTATTTTTGTTCTTCTTCTTCTGTGTTTTTGGGACACAGCTTCCTTGTTCCTTTTTGTATGCAAGTGGACTTTAAGGTGTATGACCATATTTACCCCACCATGTAAGCAGCCATACGGTGTTTGGGGGAGGAGGTGTGCATACTGGGAATGTTCTGGTTTCCACTTAAACACTGACAAGGATCATGGGACCTTTAACATGTGCATTTGATGTTCTGTGTGCATATACACAAGAAGGGGGTTCAGGCAGTACTGGGCCTGCACATTTGTTGACCTGGGAGACTTGAAAAATGTGCACCTTTTACCCAACGGGTGCTGTGAGTGAGGTTTGAACTCGGGACCTTCAGGTTGAAAGCCCAACACGACGTAACCACTGTGCTGTTGCAGCTGTCTGGAATTATCCATAAAATTGGGGCAGTCAGTGTCCGGATGGAAAGGGGGTATGATGAAGATTTGATTTGTGTTGGCTGTTGCTTCTGAAATGCGTGTTTGCATACAGTTTGACTTGCATTTGACTTTGCTGTGGCTCTCGCTGTTGTAATACCATCACTGTTTTTGTCTTGTTGAGTGACACTGATAGCCTCATGTTTGGGACTTTCCCTTGTACATTAATCACAATGTGTTCAGTTCTGTGGTTCCTTTGGTGTTGTTCTGAGTCAAGAATCTTGGTTTGATTATTGTCAGTAAAGCTGTAGTTGCTAACAAGACGTGGACTGGAGATTTTGTTGTGAGCAAGGATGCATGAATGTTTGAGAGAAAGCAGAACGTGGACTGGAGATTTTGTTGTGAGCAAGGATGCATGAATGTTTGAGAGAAAGCAGAACGTGGACTGGAGATTTTGTTGTGAGCAAGGATGCATGAATGTTTGAGAGAAAGCAGAGGTGTGTTCTTTGAAAGAGGAGTGCCTGTGTATGTTACTGTGACAGTATGGTGCCTGAGTTGTCTTATCTTTGTTTTTGTCTTCTGCATTCATGGGCTGCAACGTTCACTCGTACGTGCACGAGTGGGCTTTTGTGTGTATTACTGTTTTTACCCTGCCATGTAGGCAGCCATACTCCGCTTTTGGGGCTGTGCATGCTGGGTATGTTCTTATTTCCATAACCCACCGAACGCTGACATGGATCACATGATCTTTAACATGCATATTTGATCTTCTGCTTGCGTATGCACATGAAGGGGGTTCAGGCACTAGCAGGTCTGCATATATGTTGACCTGGGAGATTGGAAAAATCTTCACCCTTTACCCAACAAAAGCCGTCAATGAGATTTGAATCCGGGACCCTCAGATTGAAAGTCCAACACTTGAACCACTCCGCACCTGTTTTGTGTTCTGAATGCTGCAGAAGCTGTGAGAAGTTGGGTCTGGTGTCACATGATTATAATATGATTGTGAGTGTTGAGTAACTCATGTCCAAACACCTTACTCCAGATGAAATAAGTTTTATACAGGGCATGCTGACAGCACCACCCACACAGACAAAAACAACAAATGCCTGCAGAATGGACAAAATGATATAAATGTGTACTCACACAGACATAAGCACACCAGGTAAACAGGTTTCTCTGGCCTATCTTAAGATGCTTTGAAGTCCACAAAGAATGGGCAGCATGGCTAACTTGTCAGAACGTTCTGACTTCCCATTGCAACAGAGAAACAATTCATACAGCTCGCACTTTGCTCTTGGCCCAACTGTAAGCTTATGTCAGCCTCTGATTTAAGTCAATTGTTGAGCCATTTACACCAAAGATAATCTACATTTCCCATCACCCACGTTACCCCTCACACTCCCACCCACATACATTTCTACATATGACACACACACACTTTAGCACACATTCCAATATACACAGCTCCCACAAGACACTCATGCACCTCCATCCCCACACCACACATATGTACACACACACATATTTACTGCCACTGATTTGCCAAGAGGGGTTGGAAAAGATATCTGATGCATGCAGTCTACCATGTTGCTCAGTCTAATGTATTTGGGAAAGCCCAGGGAAACACCAGATCATGGCAATCGGATGATGTGATTTCCAGTTGGCTGCCCTGAAAATACACTTATTAATATGACTGTCGTATGGCAGTGCCCGAAAGTGGATCGCCCATATCAACACTGACTGCTGTGGCCTTGAGGACCGTATCAGAGACCCATAAGCCATTTGCCACAACGAAGTTCTGTACAGCATCACAAGCACTGGATATATCATAATTATTCTCTCTTCAACACACACACACACGGCGCGTGCACACGCACACACACAAAGTGACTGGATGCAAATTTACATACTGAATATTTTAAAGCCCCTCCTTTTGTGTTCTGGAAATGACTACAGGATTTACTTTCTCTAAGTCAGTCAGTCTGTCATCCAAACCTATGCAGCCCATCCATCTTAACTGAGCAAGCTCAAATTTGGCACATTGATCAGCTCTGGCGTCTTTCAGTTTCTGGCAAGTTTCAAAGTATTAGTCCATCAAAAAGGTTTCTGAGGCAGACACCCAGTCATTTCGAAAGAGACAGTGACAGAGAGACAATTAGAGTGGGCAGTGAACAGAGAAACCGCATCGTCAGTTATGACTGGTTATTGCATTATCTACAAATCAGCTGTGGCTTTCAGTATAGTGTTTTCTATGCCCTGACCATTCTCTGGGCTTTTCCTGCATTGTCTCAGATCGAGTGGACTTTCCTATCGTATTTTCTAACGTCTGATGTACAGACAACAGACATTCTCGTCAAGGGAACAGAAGCTAATATAAGATGCACGTGTGTGTGTCCTCTAATGTGTGTGTGTGTGTACGTGGCGCCAATGGCAATACGAAAATAAAATCGTTATCACTTCGATGAACAATCTGGCAAAACATGAGTGGGAGTAAGCGTGAAGAAGGGATGATTCTTCAATCTTCAGATTGGAAGGTCTATGTTTTGACTGGCATTAGCAAATGATCCTGGCAATACGCAGACACATACTATGTGTGTGTGTGTGTGTGTGTGTGTGTGACCCCACAGCCTTATACTGAACCACGTAAGCCAGTGGTATGACCCTCGTTCGTGCATTTGCTGGTGTCTCCATAACAAACTCACTTCCTCAGGGGACTTAACTCGCCGTGATTGATTTGGCAAAAGAGCGAGGACACGAGGGGTCGTATACCCACTGACAAAATCAAGTGCTGTAGTCTGCTTTTTTGATTCTGTGGCAGAGTCCCGAATAAATCAGTCGACCTGGAACAGTACGACGCCCCTCCCAGTTCACGGGAAAAGAAGCCAAGCATGGTAAGGTGTCTGCTGATCTGTGATCAACAGTCGCAGTTTGTTTTGAATGTTTTTCAAAAGTTCGGTCAGTGTGCAAAGAAGTCCACATGGAACCAAATCGACAATTCAAGCATCACTGATGCTGGATACTTAAAATAGTTGAATACATGCATACAGCCAATATTTCAAGAGCAAAACAACAACAACAACAACAAAACAACCAAAAACAATCAAACAAATCACAGAGATCTTTGATACAATGTGTCTGAAACAAATCACAGAGATCTTTGATACAATGTGTCAACCTAGAATGGCCCATGGGCAGCCAGTTTCATTTATTTTATTTTCAAAAATATCTCCTTGTTTCGTTATTTGTAACACATAAAACATTATAAGAAAGCAACACACACACACACACACACACACACACACACACACACGCATGTATGCACGGATGCATGTATGTACACTTAGTTACCATTCAGCAGACAATGCATGCTTTATTTTCATTCGTCCAGCAGTTCCCGGGGCATCAAATTGATCGATACAGTTTGTGATACCTGCATACAGGATGTTGAGATGAAGGAAACAAAAGCTTCTGATCTAGATATTTTATCGGCATTGGAGCTGCACACTCACATTGGTAGTATGATTTAAAACTGAAAGGGCTGTACATGGTTACTGTCACTGACACTGGTTAATCAATGTGGTTTTCAACACTTGTCACATGAGATCCACACATGGCCTTGTATCTGATTACATCATGCAGATTTTCACCAGAAACGAATGCCACAGCATATAAGATCTGTGGTTAGCATGAAAACCAATTCTTGTAACAGTGTTTAAGATTAAGAACTATTTTCTTTATCAGAACAGGCAGGCTACATGAAGTAGCCTGACAGAACTTATACATCATACATGTAGACCTGCAAAGTCAGTTGAAGAGTTTCTGTCACTTCTCTCTGTCCAAGACTGAGTACTCTCCATGTTTAAAACCCATCAGCTGATCAGCAAAGGCCTAATACAGTAGTAACATTATTTTCAGAACATTCTGATAATCAGAAGATGTATAATTTACTGACAACATTCCATCTGC
This sequence comes from Babylonia areolata, assembly GCF_041734735.1. Lineage (NCBI taxonomy): Eukaryota > Metazoa > Mollusca > Gastropoda > Neogastropoda > Buccinidae > Babylonia > Babylonia areolata. The sequence continues at coordinate 970,475 of NC_134888.1, read as the reverse complement.
AGAATTTGTCAAAATTAGTGAATCAAAAGCATAAGTGTCTAACATGATGCAATCAGCATGCTTCATTCATTGAATGGCCACTGTTTGACTGCCCGTTTCTACAGAATCTGAAATACTTGCTGTATAGTTTGATGGAAGATTGGGACCAACAGGCACAGCAGCTCGTCAATAATGGATTTGGATTTTTGGCAAGGGGAGAAAATAACATTGTCCTGCAACAGAATTGAAATTCTGAAGTCTTAGCATGGATCCCACTCTGCAAATATCAACAGAGACTGGAGCTTATTTATTTATTTATTTTTTTAAACTGCAGCAGTTAACATTGTATGGAAGTCTGGTATGGTTTTTGTGTACAAAAACGAAAAGCTGTATTTATGCATTTTCTTTTCACGAGTGACACATGTATAAGATGCAAAGAGTATACTTTTTGTTGACCTATTTTAAACTGGCATTCAAATCAAGAAGAGCCAGCAGGACATCAAACACAAAATCGTTCCTTGAAGAACACTGGTCTGTAAGCAGTGTAAATCAAAGCAGATTTTCTTAGATAAAACACTATATTCACTTTTCTTAATGATTTAGATACAGTCAAAGCCATCATAATTACATAGTGGTAGTATGCTCACCATTAGTGATAAAAAGATAAACTGATACATTTGTTAACACACCGAAATACATAGAAAACTTAACACAAGCATCCTTTATCCTTATGCATAATTTCACTTTTCAGCACATGCAGTTTGTCAGTTTGCCAAGTAATGAAGTATGTATGGCATATATTATACAATGATATATAACAATAAACAATAACAATATAACATTTTGTGTGTGTGATCAGGCTACTGGACTCATCTTGGCTGGGCTTGGAATGGCAGCAGTTGGGTTTGCAGGTAGACTATTTCTGTTATAAATTCAGCTTAAAATAATGAACAAATTAAAACTGTATTGCCAAGAGTACAATTTCTTGTAAACGATCTCATATTCAATTATTTTTTAATGTGTTATAATGTAGTTTGATTATTTCTGTTGTTTCTTAAACAGTGATAACCTTGGTTGCTATTATTATGAATAGATCAAGGAAAGAAACCCACCTTACCTTGGTATGAATAGTTATGATCTCTGACTGAATCTCCATTCTCGATCTCAATCTTGATCTCTCTCTCTCTTTTATTTCTCTCAGTGTAAATATATGAATCTCTCTCAAAGTCTCTGTTAACTCTGTGTGTGTGTGTGTGTGTGTGTGTGTGTGTGTGTGTGTGTGT